>NC_057803.1:351056141-351067324 GCF_018294505.1 Triticum aestivum
GGGAGGTGGGGACGGCGGCGCGGTCAACGGGGTGGGAGGTGGGGACGACAGCACATCTGCTGGGGAGGGAGGTCGGGGCCGACGCCGCTTGCTGCCAGGGGAGGAAGTTGGGGGCGGCGGAGCTTCTGCCTGGCAGGAAGGTGGGGGGCGAAGGAGGTTCCACCGGTGAAGAGAGGTGGGGGCGGCGGTGCTTGCTGCCGGAGGACTGAGGTGGCGGCGACGGCCTGGGGAGGGAGGCGGAGTGGCGCTGACAGGGGAGGTTCGAGGAGGGCGTGGGGATAAGGTCGGGATGTGATAGTGGGCTGGTGAGGTTGGTCTGATTTTTGTTTTCACGCATCCAGAAATGTCACATCGGGGCTTATATAGACGCCATGATCCAAATAGTTATTCTAATCCCAGGATTAGAATAGTGTTGCCCTATATATATATATATGTGTGTGTGTGTGTGTGTACACACATAAACACTATTCTGATCAAGGGATCATGATAATATTCTAATCACAACCTGAACTTTCCGAGTAACGCGCCTGAACTTCCCTCTGTACGAACCCGACCTTCGGGCTATCTTCGCAACCGTGGCTTCCCCCGCGAATTATTCCAGTCGGTAGTATTGTTTGGGATGTGACTGTAATCCAGATACCCATACCTGTATCTAAATGCTCGTTTTGATTCATAATTTTGCATTTTGGCAGATTGACTCTCTGGGTGGATGAACTTGTGTCTGTTTACAAGTTTAATGCAATCACTGGATGTTCTAGAACCTCTAACATGATGGGAATTTGGTGTAGGTACGAGTTTCGTGGACAATTTATCGTTAATTTCAACGGATTTGATTTCGGGTTCTGTTTTCTTCGTCCGTGGGAGTGGTTTCCAGGGCTTCTATGGATTTGTTAGTTTTCTGTGAACATAGAGGGCGGGTTTGATTGCAGTAGTGAGATTGGATCATTCATGCGTTCTTAATTTGATTGGACAAGTGAATTGTCACGACCCCGATCCTAAGTCACACCGATCTAGCATGTAACACATCATATCACTTTGCGGCCTCATGCACGGTAGTCTCATGGGTGCCACCTTACCTGTCCCGGGACCATTTGCGCCTCTTGGCTCACGCATATGATAGTGTCGCTAGCATCCATATGACAAAGAACCCGAGCAGACATGACTAGTCGTAAACCCAAAGTGGCACTAACTTACAGGGACAGGCATACATGACCGAGCAAGGAACGTGTCGGTCATCAGTGAGTGAATCCAGGCTGTAGCAGCTGGGCTAATAGGACTCCGGAAAATCCGAGCTATAGCAGGCTAACAGGACTCCGGAGACACCCCGTGACATCTCCACGAAGGGACATACACAAGAACAAAGAAGGACACATGTCGGCCAGCCTAAGTGTTCCGGAGCAGTAGCAAGCTACCATGGCTCACTGGAAGCACTACAAGACATTTCCCAGTAAGAGAGGCTACCAAGGATAAACAACTAGGTTGTCGGATCCTACACATACCAAGCATTTCAAATCATACACACAATATGCTCGATATGTGCAAATACAACATGGCATCACAACATAACTCTATGACTCAAAGTATTTATTCAATACGCTCCGAGGAGTGAGATATTACAAACATGGGTCTCATGACCCAACATTCAGAGCATACAAGTCAAAGCACATGCGGAAGCTTAACATGTCTGAGTACAGACATCTACAAATGAAAAAGGCTGATTAGCCTGACTAGCTACCAGATCCTACCGAGGGCACAAGATCGTAGCTGAGGTATCAAGCTAAACATCGAAGTACACACGGAACTACTAGCGAGACTAAAGTATCTCTGCAAAAACATAAATTCAGCAAATGTGAGTACAAATGTACCAAGCAAGACTTACTTCAGAACTAACTACATATGCATCATTATCAACAAAGGGATGGTGGGGTTTAACTACAGCAAGCCAACTTTGACTCAGTGGCTAACATGAACTACTACTGCAAGTAACTATTTTGAGGTGGCGCACACGAGTCCACATATTAACCATTTCAATACGCCACTATGGATCCGCTCCCATCTCCCTGTGAGAACACCGTCCGTAGCACTCACACTTATCTTGCGCATTTTAGGGTAGCCACTTTCACTTGTCTATGAACTGTACAAGCAACCCAGAGGTCCTTTATCGTGGACGCTACTATTCGAATAGATCATTTATAACCCTGCAGTGGTGTACTTCTTCACACATGCTCTCGCCACTTACCACCATGTACACGTCGTGTATCTCGGCAACCTTCAAGCGGAAGCCTGGAGAGGGAGTTAGCCACGACCTGACTAACCACACAAGTCTCTAGTCTAGGTTTATTGCCTATTCGGGTTCCATCCATGAGGAGATCCGGCCATGGTTTCGCTCATAGCCCCAAACAATCACTACAGGAATCAGCTACTTTGCCGTCCGCCATGGCGGACGGCAAAGGCATGAACGGCGGACGGCAAAGACCTTTGCCGTCAGCCGCGGACGGCAAAAGGCTCCGGCAAAGTAGGCTACGGTAAATAGCTACTTTGCCACTCCGCTACTGATGGCAAAGTCTTTGCCGTCTGCAGCGGACGGCAAAGAGAGCGGACGGCAATAATTGCGCTGTCAGTCCGTTAAGTGGCTAACGGCAGGCCTTTGCCGTCCGCCGCTGACGGCAAAATTTCTAGTGTCTTTGCCGTCTGCCGCTGATGTCATCTACACGTCACTACATGGCAGGTTCTTTGCCGTCTGCCACTGATGGCAAAGTGCAGGTTCTTTGCCGTCTACCACTGATGGCAAAGTCTTTGCCGTCTGCCACTTTAGGCAAACTGACCAAATGGGTCAGCTCCCAGGAAGCACAGCTAGATGCCACGTGTCTTCTTTGCCGTCCGCGGCAGACGGCAAAGAGCCCGTTGCCGCCGGTGGTAGACGTCAAAGAGCCTGCATATTGGCTCTTTTATCTGTTTTTTATTAAATCAAAATATTTTCATCACAAATATATATGACATATATAGATATATTTCAAAAGGCCATTACAGAGCAAACATATAAGATATCCAACACATAACTTCATCATCCAACCATATATATTACATGCATAGTTCCATCATACATAACAAGTTCAACATAGAGGCATCCTACCATATATATTACAATAGTTATATCCAACGATACATGCATAGTTCAACGATACAAAAGAAACAGAGAAAGGGATAAGGAGCACTCCATCTATGCAAGCTTTCGTCAAGTGAATGAAATCTGCAAAATGAAAAATAAGAAAGTTAGAACAAGAAGAGTAGAACAAGAAGAAGACTAGAACAAGAAGAGTAGAACAAGAAGAAAACTAGAACAAGAAGAGTATGTCATTTATGAGCTAACTTACGTGAAATGGATCATATATGTGCTAACTAAGTTGAAATGGGTCATTTATGAGCTAGCTAAGGTGAAATGGATCATTTATGAGCTAACTTAGTTGAAATGGGTCGTTTATGAGCTAACTAAGGTCAAATGGATCATTTTTGAGGTAACTAAGGTGAAATGGATCGTTTTTTAGCTAACTTAGGTGAAATGGATCGTTTATGAGCTAACTTAGTTGAAATGGATCATTTTTGAGCTAACTTAGGTGAAATGGATCATTTATGAGCTAATTTAGTTGAAATGGATCTTTTTGAGCTAACTTAGGTGAAATGGATCATTTAAGAGCTAATTTAGGTGAAATGGATCGTTTTTTAGCTAACTTGGTGAAATGGATCGTTTATGAGCTAAATTAGTTGAAATGGATCGTTTATGAGATAACCTAGGTAAGATGGGTCATTTTGGAGTTAACCTAGGTGAAATGGGTCATTTTAAAGCTAACGTAGGTAAAATGGATCATTTAGGAGCTAATCTAGGTAAAATGGGTCATTTTTGAGCTAACTTGGATGAACTGGATCATTTGTAAGCTAACCTAGGTAAAATTGGTCATTTTAGAGCTAACTTAGGTAAAATGGATCATCTATGAGCTAACTAAGCTAATTATGCAATTTTTGACATAAGTAAGCTAAGTACAGATCGTTTTAGAGCTAACTTAGGTAAAATGGATGGTTTTGGAGGTCAGTAAGCTTATTAAGTCATTTTGGAGGAGAAGAAGCTAAGTCTAGGTCATTATGGTAAGCATTGGAGGAAATAAAGCTAAGTCTATGTCTTTATGCATGTGTTAAGCAAAATACTAGATAAACTTACCAAGAACTAGGAGGTGTAGGAGCGGGGTGGCTCGTGCCGGTAGCTGGAGAAGGATCGTGCGATGCTTGTCTGGAGTTACGCTGCACCAAAGATCATTTCCAATGTCTTGTTAGCATGATGACACTCAAATGTTAAGACTAGCAAGTAATGTCCATTCAAATAAAACTCACTGTGGTCCCAGGAGCAATCACTGGCATCGGCGGAGCGGTCTGACCTGTCTTCTCGCACACAGACTGCACATTTGGTTTTGACGACTCAGTCATACTAGTTAGTAATGAGACAAACACTACATGAATGTTTTGGCTAATCTGCAGAAGAAACTTACCACAAGGAACTCGTACATGGCCCTTGCCTGCATGTCATTCCGTGCCCTCTCCTCCTCCATCATCTTTGTCGTCCTCTCCTCCAACTCCCGCTGCCTCTCCGCCGCCTCCGCCAGAAGTTTCTCCGTTATATCTCTCTCACTCTGTATAGCAGCCTGCAACACCACTCACATGACCATTTGTAATCATTGATGGAAGCGCACACAATGTAATGGAGAAAGATAACTGAGTACGTATCACTAACCTTGATGGCGAGTTGCACTGGCCGTTCACGAGGCCTTATCTCAGGAGCGGAGCTCGACTGGCGCGCCTTGATCTCCGGGAGAGTGCTAGGACAATGGATAAGTCCATCTCCAATGGCTATGGAGCCATGGGACCTCCCACCACCAGATATCATCAACAGCTCTGGATCAATGGGACCCTGGCTCGGGTTAAAGTCCTCCCCTTTCCTCGCCTTCCCCTCATCTCTATATCTCACGAGCTTGTTGTGGGAGGAGATGTTGGTGAAGTTTTTTGCATCATCGAGGTCAGACTGAGAGAAAGCCTTGACTTTCTTGAAAGAGGCAGTGTGGGCCATGGCATACAGGGCTCAAGCTAGCATGATGAATGAATTACATGAATCATGAAGCAAACCACATACCCAGTTGCGCCCGAACTGATATAAGTTGGAGCTGCCTTGATGGTGTGGCACACCTTCCATTTGGGCACGTTTGTCCTTGGCCTCGTTGTGGAGGGCTAGCCATTGTTTTGAGCACCACTCATCGACCAACACCTCCCAACAATCCATCCGATCCGCACACCATCTCGGAGGCGCCTAAGTTAGCAAATAGAAACTTGAGCGCTACGGCTAAGAATTACTAAATGAAGGAACTTAAGTAGAGATGGCCTTAAGAATTACCTTCATGTACTGCTCCTTACTCAGGAACTTATCGTGGCACGCCGGCTTGGTCTTCTTGATACCATGCAAGGCGTAGTAGTCTCGAACAGCCTGTACCCGAGCCTCGTGCCTTAAGTTCTGGAGTAGGCGCTTGCAGACGTTCTTGATAACATGTGCCCCGTCCTCCTCGTATCCCTCCTCACACCTGTAGAATGTCTGCAATCAAATGAGACAATATTGATTAGTACAATTAATAACTAGCTAGTTGAAGATTTTTAAATGTGTAAAGGAGAAATTACCCAGAACTTTCTGATCACCATGTCTGCCCTCGTGTCGCACACGACACCGTCGATAATCTCATCCAGCGGGGCCGGGGCAGCCACGTAGTGCTCCCAGCTCAATCCAAGCTCTGGAAGCCGACCCTCACCAGGAAACATGACAAACCCCGGGAAGTTTTGCCGGCAAAGAACTCCAAGGACGGAGTTGGGCCGGCGGACACTATGATGGTGGTCCCAACCCCTGCAGCATGACAAGGCCAACGCATTAGTTATTTCAAAAAACGTGAATGCACAAGGTACAAAAATATTAAATGCACTTACGTACCTCTCCCCATCAGGGAAAATCAACCACCTCTGCTCGCGGGTCACCGGCACGGACGGGAGCCGTGTAGCACCACGCTGGTAGACAGTGCCCCCCTCCTCCTCAAGATCAGTCGGCTCCCCGCCATCATCAGCATGGCCACTCGGCTCCTCGGGCTGATCCGGCCAGGTACCCCATCCGGACGTGTGCTCCTCCGGGGTCACGTGGGCCGAACTCTCGTGGGCCGAAGGCCAGTCGACCCGAAGCTCGTGGGCCCAAGACCCGTGGACCGGAGGCTCGTGGACTGGAGTCCGTGTAGCCTCCTCCTCGGACGAGTCCACCCTAGCAGTCACGTGCTCGGGTGAAACAGCTGGGGTTGGCGGCGAGGAAGGCGCCGTAGCAGTCACCCTACCTCCTCTCCCACGACCACGTGCCCCACCTCCTCTCTTCCTACCTCGTCCCCTGCTGGGCACCGCGGTCGACGAAGAAGGGCCCGGCGGTGTGGCCATACTGTCCAGCAACGCTCGGCGGAGAGGTGCGTCTGGAATGGAAGACCTCAGACCACGCTCCCGACCAGCGCCCACCATCGTTCAACACCTGCCAAGACAAACAGTACACAAAATTAGTACAACATAAAAAAAGACCGACATGAATAATAATATGTGTATCACTTAAGTGTATCATCATCAAGTACAACATAAAAAAATGTAATACCTGACACTACTAATAATCTCGATCAGTATCATCAATAAATGCATAATCATCATCATCACTATAATCAATGACGGGCTCATAGGGTTCATTGGCATCAACATGTGCAAGGCCACCTTGACGTAATCGGTCAAGCATTGACAGGTCATCCGCAGCAGTAACCTCTTCTTGTTCCGGCTCTTCTTGTTCCTCCTCTGGGGTGATGTCGGATTCATTGTCGCTGTCTACTTCAATGTTTTGGGGTGAAGTATAGCGGTTCTTGAAACGCTTTTTGGAAAGACGTGTCTCTTGGAAGAATTCTCCTTCAAATGTGTCTGGGTTAATGTGAGGTTCATAATCCTCTTCCTTTGGGGGAGAAAGTCTAGCACGTGGCGGCACTTCATAAATGACATCCCAACCTTTCAGATTTGGATTAGTTTGGCAGGCCCACGGTAGATAGAATACTTGGGTCGCCTATTGAGCCATAATATAGACATCAGGAACATCTAAATGAGTGCTTTGGTTGATTTCAACTAGCCCTACATGTTCATGAGTCCGTCTAGTCTCCTTCGGCTGAAACCAATAACATTTGAAGACTACGACATTCGGTGGGTTTTCACCATAGAACAGAAGTTCATAAATTGCTTCAACTCTCCCATAATACTCGATACCTCCTTCGCCGATAGCAGATACACAACAATTTGTTGACTTTCGGTCGGCCATAGATAGCTCTTTGCCATAGGTACGAAAGCGATACCCGTTGATGTCGTACTTGTCAAATGAACGGACCTTATAGTCAAAACCATTAGCGACTTGTCTCAATTCGGCGTCCATAGACTCTGAATTAGCCTACAAGTTTAATATGAAAGGATTGTTGCATTATGCACAAATTAGCGAATGAAATGAAATTGTCTAATAGAAATTACTGTTTGTTTGAACCAAGAGATGAAACTGGGATAGCCACCTCCTTGCTTTGCGAGAAGCTCATACTCTTCGACGGAATCCTTTTGGATCTCCGCTCCATACAAGAATATGGCGACGTATCGAGTGTATGACATATCCAGGAATAAGAGTAGTTCAAAGGAAATAGAAGTTGCGAAACAATGTACCGAGAACTTACTCGATGTACGGCCGCACTTCTATCAGGTTGTTGAAGATATACAACGAAATGGTCCGCCATTCTTCGTTATCCAAAGATACTGGATGTGAAACACTAGCTGGTGCGAGATTCCCTTTGAATAGGCTGAGGTTGGATCCACCCTTTTTAGGCTCGTCAGCATTGTACCGAGGCTTCGGATTATGCAAATGATGATTTTTGGCTTCGTAGTGCGCTGTTACGAAGTTTGCCGCCTCCTCTGTGATGAATGCCTCAGCCATCGATGCTTCAATTCTACGTTTATTTTTACATTTTTCTCGAAGCGTCTTCTGCATTCTCTCAGTTGGGTAGCACCAACGATTTTGCACGGGCCCCCCCAATCTTGCCTCGGTCGGGAGATGCAAAATCAAATGCTGCATTGGATTAAAGAAGCCCGGTGGAAAGATCTTCTCTAACTTGCAGATCAACTCCAGCGCCAACTCTTCCATTTCTTCTAGCACGCCAGGCGATAGTTCTTTCGCACAAAGAACACGGAAGAAATAGCTGAGTTCTACCAGTACTAGCCATTCATCCTCAGGGATGAAGCCACGCAACATCACCGGCATTACCTGCTCAATCCATATGTGCCAATCATGACTCTTGAGACCAAATATCTTCAGTTTATCAAGATTCGCTCCCCTCTTTAGATTCGCTGCATACCCATCGGGGAACATCAACGGCTGTTGCACCCACAAGAGAATTTCCCTCATAGCTGGCCTTCCAAGATTGAACCATGCCTTTGGCTTCGTCCAGTTCTGCTTTCCTTTCGGTTCTTTCATGTTTTGTAACGGCCTATCACATAGCGCCTCCAGATCGACTCTAGCCTTAGGATTATCCTTTGACTTCCCATCTATGCCGAACAATGTACCAAAAAGTGCCTCGGCGATATTTTTCTCAGTGTGCATCACGTCGATGTTGTGTGGGCAAAGGAGGTCTTTGAAGTAAGGTAGACCCCATAAGCATGTTTTGTGAGTCCACGCGTGCTTAGTATTATACCCCTTGAAGTACCCTGGACGTTGTGGATCTTGCTCGAGAGCGTTTAACTGATCCAGGGTCTGTTGTCCTGTGAATGCCGGTGGTGCAGAGTTTTTGACAACTCTGCCCTTGATGAAGTTCTTCTTATCTTTCCTGAACTTATGGCGAGGATCCAGGAACTGTCTATGCATGTCGAAGCAAGAAAACTTGTGACCGGCCTGAAGCCAACGAAACTCAAGAGCTCCCTTGCATGTGGGGCACGGGAACCTTCCATGCACACACCAGCCAATGAATAGCGCATACGCCGGCAAGTCATGTGTCAACTACATGTACCAGACACGCATTATGAAGTTCCGTTTGCTAAAGGCGTCGTATGTCTTGAACCCATTATCCCAGGCTTCTTGCAATTCGTCCTTAAGCGGCTGCATGTACACATTCATATTTTTGCCCGGATAGTTGGGTCCTGGAATTATCAACGTCAGGAAAATGTTCTTTCTTTGCATAATCTGTCCCGGGGGAGATTGAGTGGAAAGACAAATACGGGCCAACAACTGTATTGGGCTGCCGTCATACCAAACACACTGAACCCATCCGTGCTGATGCCGACTTGAGGATGCCTCGGATCTGCCACTTTGTCAGCATGTAATTCATCAAACTTTTTCCATGCAACACCATCCGATGTGTGTACCATCATCAGATTCCCATCTGCATCTAGTTCGGTTCTTTTGCCTGTTTTGTGCCATGTCATCTCTCTGGCCGTCTCTTCGACCATGAAAAGACATTGAAGTCTTGGTACAATTGGCATATACCGAAGAACACTAACGGGGATTTTGGTCTGTGTCTTCTCACCCATACCGTTGTCTACCACAATATACCTGGAAGACATGCAAATGGGACAATAGTTCAAGTCCGCATAGTCAAGCCTAAATAAGGCACATCCTTTCTCACAGGCATGTATCTTCTCATAGGGCATCTTCAGTGCACAGAGGATTTTGTCCGACTGGTACAGGTTTGCAGGCATTACATGGCCTTTGGGTAGAAAGCATCCAAATACTGTCATAATTGCATCATAGCATTCTCTGCCCAAGTTGAACTGAGCCTTCAGAGCCATTACTTGTGAGATGGCATCCAACTAACAAAGCTCAGTGTGCTCGTGGAGCGGATGTTTCGAAGACTCCAACATTTCATTGAAGGCCTTTGCAGATTCCTCCATCTCCTCGTCCGAATCCCGAGCATCATCATAGCCTTGCACCATGTTTTCCATCCCGGTACCATGCTCGTCGGTGCAACGACGATCCACCTCAGCTCGGTCACGTTGGGCAGACTCACCATGAAATGTCCACACCGTATAATCGGGCGTAAAACCACTCTTCTGCAGGTGTTTGCCCATTGCACCGGAAACAGGGGCACCAGGTTTTCTTTTGGCCATTTGCAAATGCGGCTTGCACAAACCCCTTGGTTTTTGTGAACCATTCAACGCTCCATTTGTTCTGACCAGTGTGACCGGTATACATCCAAGCACGGTCACTCATCTTGACTTCCAGAGCTACTGGACACACAACAATTATATATGTAATTCACCATGTATATATTCATCAGTTGATCTACTTTGTCAATTTTATTACGTCCATGCAACCTACACTCTAATAGGTAATGATACGTCCTAATCCCACCCATATATGTGTAGATTGGGTTCATTTTCCCATGCTATGCTCCGGATCCGACGCAAAATTTCGGCAGCACCTCCCCGTTGTTCTCCTGATACACGTCTCTGCAATAAACATAGAGGATGTGTACCCGGAGAACAACAAGGGAGGCACTGACGAAATATATGCGTCGGATCCGGAGCAAAGCATATGGGAAAATGAACCCAATCTACACATACTCGGGCTGTCCATGGATAGCGTTGGACAATTCGAAAGAATCAAGGTTATAAATAAGCAAATGCATGCATATTTATAACTATGACGCTTTCGAACGGGAGACACATATTGGTTACGCATACTTATGATTCAAGACACATATCTAGCTAGCTATCAAGTTTCATCGGAATAGATCAAATAATTAATGGGGGAGGAGGACTTGTCATTTGTGCTCACCCACGAACGAAGGGGCAGAGCTCGTCAAACGCACGGCGAGGTCGTCGAACACCAAACCTCGTAGCGATGAAACAACTGCACATTTAAAACTACACGGTCAACACAATTATATATGATGTTTTTCATAACAAAATCGAAAAATATATGACCTAACTAATAATTCACAAATATATGACCCCGTCGGCCTCTGGAAGGCGAAAGAACACCTTTTCGGGAGGTGTCGGTGGTCGGGGTGTCCTGTCGGTGTCGGGGTGCCGTGTCGGGGTCGGGGTGCTGTTTCGGGGTCGGGGGG
>NC_057803.1:351067668-351067954 GCF_018294505.1 Triticum aestivum
GGGGTTGGGGTGTCGTGTCGGGGTGCTGGGTCGGGGTCTTTTTTCCTTTTCTTCTTCTTCCTCGTCTTCCTTTTCTTCCTTTTTTTCCTTCTTCTTCTTCTTCTTCTTCTTCTTCCTCCTTTCCTTTTTCCTCTTCTTCTTCTCCTCCTCTCCTGTTTTTTTCTTCTTCTTCTTCCTCTTCTTCTTTTTTCTTCTCCTCCTCCTCTTCTTCTTCCTCCTTTCCTTTTTCCTCTTCTTCTTCTCCTCCTCTCCTGTTTTTTTCTTCTTCTTCTTTTTCTTTCCTAAA
>NC_057803.1:351068662-351096548 GCF_018294505.1 Triticum aestivum
GTCTGCTAGCGGACGGCAAAGAATCTTTGCCGTCAGCTAGCGGACGGCAAAGAACTGGCTGATGGCAAAGGCTTTCTTTGCCATCAGCCAGTTCTTTGCCGTCTGCTTTCGGGTAGCTGATGGCAAAGGGCTTCTTTGCCGTCTGCTAGCAGACGGCAAAGATCTGGCAAATGGCAAAGTAGCTGATTCCAGTAGTGAATGTGTACAGGGTTCCGGAACACCAAACGGGCGCCCGACATACCCGGCAACGGTGTATCTACCTCATCATAGCCCACCCCTAGGGTCAGCGCTACACCCAGCCTCCAACACATATCCTATAAACAACAGAAAGTAGTTGCAACTCTTGGATAGAGGGCAAGGGAAGTTAATAAGATGAGAGGGTCCATTGGTTTCGGGCCCTATTCGTGGTAGTAGCTGTTCATGGATCACAAACACAGAACTCAGTTCCTAAGGACAGCTTCAATGAAACAACCCACCATGTACTCCTACATGGCCTCTCATTGATACCTTTACCAAATCGTGTTCACACACTTAGCTCTCAACAGTAGGACATGTTCACAAACCTCCAATTCATCCCCGATGAATCAGACCTGAATCAACTCTAAGCAGTAGCAGGCATGACAAACAAGCATGAATGAGTAGGCACATCAGGGCTCAAACAACTCCTACTCATGCTAGTGGGTTTCATCTATTTACTTTGGCAATGACAGGTCATGCAGAGGAAAAGGGGTTCAACTACCGCAACATGTAACAGTTGAATCGTTGTTGTCCTAAGCAGAAGCGTGAGAGTGGCATTGTATCGGAATGAACAAGGGGGTTTTTCTTGCCTGGCACTTATGAAGATAGTATATCTCTTAGATCGGTGTCATCAGACTCATCCCCGGAACAATATCTACTGAAGGGGGACAATTACCTACAACAGAGAGGAAACACAATCAATGCAATGCAACAATATGATGCATGAATGTGACATGGCAATATGCTGTTGATTGAGCTAATTCAACTAGCAACCATATTAAATGAAGTTGGTTTGAACCCTAGGTTCAAATTCAAACACCACATAAGGCATTTCAAATGCCATTAATTCAAATTGTCATATACAGTAGCTTTGGGTTTCTCAAACATGCATTAAAAAGCCATAAATAGATTCTTTGGATTTTTCTATAAATTTTCATATATAATTTGTTTCATTTGGAGTTACAGATTATTTTCTATGATTTTCTGAAGTTTATAACATTTTTTGGAATGTCCTAGTTATTTAAAATAATCTAAATCCAGAAAATGTTTTATTGCATCAGCGTTACATCACTGTGATGTCCGCGAGTCAACAGGGGAGGTCCAGGTCAAACCTGACCAGTGGGACCCGCCTGTCTAATTAGCATTAAACTAATCTTAATCTAAATTAGTTAAGGCCTGGGCCCACATGTTAGTGTCTGGTCTTGTTAACATTGTTAATTAACGCTAACTAAAATCTAACCAGGGTTACTCAGGGGCTGGCCCGACCTATCATTGACTCAGTGGAGGTCAAACCCCTGGTCAGCGGGGTCAAACCACCGACGTTTAAACGCCGGCGACAACCAGACGTGGCAGGGCAGTGTAGGATTCGCGCTCCGGTGACCAAATGGACGGCGGAGGCCATCTGCGTGAAGCTGGGGACGAACCGCATCCGTGGGTGACCGTGGTTCGAGCGGGGGTGGACGGGGTCAACGGCAGCGACCAAAATGGCGGCGATCGGAGCATGGTGGATTGTGGGTTTGGGGTTGCGGTGCACGAGAGGGGGAGATGTTGGTGGCCGCGGTCTCGTGGGGTCATTCAGAGCACGGTGGCATACTCAGGTGGGAGCTCCAGTGGCTATAGCCACAGCGGCAACATGGCAGGGCGGCGGCGAGCTTCAGCTCCAGTGAGAACGAGGGCTACAAGGCGCAATCGGGGCAGGGAAGAGAGGGGGTCGAAGCGGTAGCTCAAAGCGGTCATGTAGAGAAGCTCGGTAGGTTCGGAGAAGGGTTGGTGACGGCGTGCGTGTCGGCGTTCTGGGAACGGGGGTCCCCAGACTTGCCTGCCTACGGCCTGCGGCGTGGCTCAAAGGGGGGCCCAGCACGACCCATCTTCACCAACAAAAACCCAAGACCCTCGCGAGGGGCCAAGCCTCGCGGGGCGGACGATGCGAAGCCTCCTCAGGCACGGCCTCGTCAAGCTGGCTCACGAGGAGGTGGAGACATCAAGGCGGGGTACCTCACGAGGAGCCCATGACGCAAGCCATGACGACTCAGGGCGCCAGGCGGGTGCTAGCCCGCGTAGCGTCCTCCTTTCCTCTTTGGTGCAAAGGGGGCAAGCGCAGCCGTGGAGTACCGAGGCATCAGGCAAAGGTTGCCATTTCGGTGCAACGAGACCAAGACCAGGAGGACTACGAGACGGAGGTCACCGTGGAGCCCAAGACGGCGTCATCACCAGAGCTTTGCGCAGGCGAAGATTACTTTTGTCAGGATAGCTGATACTTGTTGTCCCCCTTCAAATTAGCCCGCCATTGTTGGCTCCCTTACCGCTCAATATTTGGGAAGAGGACTAGGGCCTCTATAAATAGGACCAGCCACCCACATGGAGGGGAGGACGAAAAAGAGGTAGGAAGGAAGAGGCTCGTTAGAAGGGTCGGTCGGTCGGTGAGAGCAGAGCAGACAGAGAGAGAGAGAGAAAGGTGGCTAAACTCCTCCCAGCAGTTCATCGCCCCAGCCAAGAACAGACCCTCGCGAGGCTGTTCTTCCTTGTATTGTTCATCATCATCAGCCCAAGAGGCAATCCACACACCACACACTGGAGTAGGGTATTACACCACAACGGTGGCTCGAACCAATATAAACCCTGTGTCTCTTGTGTTGTTCTTTCCTTAGTTTAGATCCTAGCATGGCGGAAGGGTGCAGGTAGGTAGGAGGCGAAATCTCTGCGCGCACCCCATTGTTCGAACCTCAAGGGACTGCCGGAACCCAAAATCCTACATTTGGCGCGCTAGGTAGGGGTGCGCCGGAATTCCTCTTCCACCGCCCCGTTCTCCTCCGACCGTCACGCCCATGTCTGACGCTCGTCGGGCCCGCGCCGAGCGCCGGGCCGCACTCGCTTCCTGCGTTGCCCAGACGGCCCCTGTCGGCGGGCATCCACGCCGTTTCCCGTCACCTGCCGTCAACGCCGCCACCGGCCCAGCGGGGGACGAGCGGCAAGCATCGTCCCAGCATCGGTCCGTGCGGCAAGACGGCCGCACCGCAACTCCCTCGCTCGACCCAGCTGGATCTTCGTCCCGCGCGCTCCGCATGCCCATGGAGGCTCGGGCTGCACTCATCGCGGCAAATGAGCTCCTGCGCTACCGTCCCATCGACGACGTCTACGAAGAATGGCTCGACCGCGTCGCCAAGCTCGTCCACGCTGGAGGGGGCTCTTCCGCGCCGTCCGTTCCGCTGCACCACACCCCGCCCCGCGCGGGCGAACAGGCTCCGGCGGCGCCTCGGCCGCCTCCTCCTCAAGAAGAGACCATGGCTCCAAGGCGCAGGGCCCCTGGGCGGAACCCACTCCGTTACGTGCCAGCACAGCAAGAACAGAGCTGCCAAGAAGTCCCTCGCCCGCCGGAAGCTGCCCGGGCGCTCCCTGCTCCAGCACGACGCGACCATCCCCCTGCTCCAGCGCGTGGGGGCATGCAAGACCAGGCTCTCCGTCACCTAAGGCCTCCCATGGCCACAGCAGGTTGCCGCGCCTACACCACCGAACTACGCAGCATCGTGTGGCCCAGCAAGTTCATACCAGACCTGCCTCCTCGCTACGACGGCACGGCCGACCCTGCGGAGTTCCTCCAGCTCTATGAGCTGGGCATCGAAGCTGCCAATGGAGACGAGAAGGTCATGGTGAACTGGTTTCGCATGGCACTCAAGGACGGGGCCCACACCTGGCTCCTAAACCTGGCTCCAGGCACAATCTCCTCCTGGGAAGAGATGCGCACCCGCTTCATCGCCAACTTCCAAGGTACTCGCGACCGGCCACCTGCCATGAGCGACATGCGCTGCATCAAGCAACAACCCGGGGAGACCCTGCAGAAGTACATCCAGCGCTTCAACAACGCACGCCTCAAGATCCCCAAGGTGACTGAGGAGGCCATCATCTCAGCTTTCTTCGACGGAGTGCGCCACGTCAAGATGAAGGAGGAGCTGGCGATGCATGAAGACCTGTGCACTTCCTTGGAGCTGTTCAACATGGCAAACAAGTGCGCCAGGGCTGAGGAGGGGCGTCTCTCCCTCCTCGAGCTGCCTGCCGCAGACCCAGAACAGAAGAAGCTCAAGGCCAAGGATGTCAAGCGCAAGGGGGCTGCAGTGCTCGCGGCAGAACCAGACACCAAGCGGGGCAGAGATCAGCACGGACCTCCCAAGGACAGCCGGTACTGCGTTTACCACAACCTCCACACCCACAACACCAACGAATGCCAAGAACTTCGAGCCGTGCGTGAAGGAAGGGTCGGCCGTCGCCCCGACCGCGGTGACCGGGGCTACGGTCGAGGAGGAGGAAGAAACACAGGACGCTGGGAAGACCGTGGGCCGCGCCAAGGGTGGCGCGACCAACCTCGCGAGGATCGCTGGCAAGACCCGCCTCACGAGAGAGGATGGAGGGATCAGCCTCGCGAGGGAGACTGGAGGGATCTGCCCACTAGGCAAGACAGGCCTCCCACCGCTGCCGCCGCAGCCAAGGAGAAACGAGGACCGCCATCAGGACGAGGAGGCTGGGGGCTTCCAGGAGCCGCGCGCGATCGCCTACATCTTGGGCGGAGCACAAGCCCCAGCCTCTCAGCGCATCTTCAAGCAGTTCGCCCACGAAGTGAACGCAGCACTCCCCAGACTCGAAGCCACATGCCCTCTCAGGTGGTCGGCATGCGCCATCACGTTCAGCTCAGCAGATCAACTCAAGTGTGCGGCAACAGCCGGAGTCCTCCTGATGCTTTGTTCCCCAATCATCAGCAACGTGGTGGTCACCAAGACCCTCATCGATGGCGGGGCAGGGCTCAACGTCCTGTCCGTGGAGACATTCAACAACCTCCATGTGCCCTATAGCCAGCTTCAGCCAACCAAGCCCTTCTCCGACATCACTAACGGCTCCACGGTCCCGATTGGGCAGGTCTGCCTCCCTGTCACCTTCGGGGCACTCGACAACTACCGCACCGAGCTCATCGACTTCGACGTCGCTCACATTCGCCTGCCGTACAACGCCATCCTTGGGTACCCAGCTCTGGCCAAGTTCATGGCCGTAACTCACCACGGCTACAACATCCTCAAGATGCCAGGTAGTGGCGGAGTCATCATGGTGCCCTGTGAAGAGAAGGACGCGGTGTGTTCCCTGGAACGAGCCTTTCAGGCCGCATCACTGGAACACCCAGATTGCGGAAGCAGGAGGCTTCCCGAGACCACCCCCAAGAAGAAGAAGACATTGTCCGGCTCGACCACTCAGGAGGCAGGCCCCTCTGGGCCCGCGCCTGCCCAGGGGGAGCCTCCCTCCATTGCATAGGAAAGTGCACCCGGCGCCCTCCTCAGGCAGGGCTCGGGGGCTCTCCCCTGGGGGGCCACCGACCTAGCTGGGGTCACGAGGGAGGTGCTTGGGCACCACATGGAGGCGTGTTTTGAAGCACGTTTCCCTCAAGAAGGAGCAAGGCAAGGAGATCCAAACCCACAGGAGTTCGTCAGCCAGGCCATTCAGGAGCTACAGGAGTCAAGAGTCATGAGAGGCGCCCGCCGTCTACCAGTAGTGGCCCCCCATCCAGACGAGGATGGTGGGCTGCGCGTCTGCATCGACATACCAGGGCTCAACCGAGTCGCCTCTCTGGAGCGCCTCTGGCCCTTGCAAGTGGGGCACTGCGGAGGTCCACCCCACAGCTATGTTTGCATGCCTTATGTCTTGCCGAACGCGGCTGATGCGTACCAGCGCCTCATGAGGGGCATCACGGAGGCGTGAGAGTCTAGGCATTCCGCAGCCCTGGCAGAGATGGAGATGGCCCGCGAGGAGCCGCCAGCGCCTCCGGAGCCTCCCGAGGCCCCTGGGCCTGGGGGCTCGTGAGGACCGGCTCCCGCAGCCCCCCGAGCCTGCTACACAAACACCCCTTCGTCCTCAGCATCATCAGGTGACATCTTTCAAGTTTTACTTCCAGCTGGGAGCGCCCCCAGGGCTGCATTATTCCCAGGCCACGTGGGTCCATCCCTGCGGCGTGTATCCCTTTATTCCATGTTGTTAGCTTACCTTGTTGGGGGCGCCCTCAGGCTGCATCACCCCCAAGTCGCTCGGGCCTGACCCAGTGATCTCCCCATTCCCAGCATCTATTTGAGCGAATCCACTCCTTCGCGGCTAACGTGTTTACCTAGTTGCATACTCAGCTGACGCCAACTAACGAAGCTGCTCCCGAACGGCATGACGCTTGCGCATGGATCCGTCCCTGCAACGCTGACAAACCTGGATGGCTGAGCTCTGGCCGCGGCAGCCCCGCATAGCGTCACCTCGTCAAGCCTTCAGTGCCTCACCACCCCTCAGAAGCAACCAATGGCTGACCATCAATTGTATAGCAACCCCTTGCTTTTTCTATGATGGACCTGCAGGACCTCCTGAAGGAGCTGCGTCAGGCGAGGCTCTTGCTGTGCCTCCTTCGCTCTCATCCGCGCGAACCGCTTGCATGTTAAAGGGGGGGTGCCTGAGCATCGCGACTCAGGGCATCGCGACCTGGCATACCAGCCCTCACCAGCCCTCACCCTCTAGCCTTGACCATGGCATCGGACCTGGCATACCAGCGACGGCTGAGATTCGCTCGAGGGCCGGGACCCAAGGACGTAGAGCAGAAAGGGGAGCTGAGGCGAGAGGGAGGAGACACACGAGGACCACGCCAAGCAACCCCGCTCCTGCCGACGCAAGGACCCGGCCACACACCAGAGAGCGGCCCCTGATCCTCGAGATAAGTTATCGCCCAAAAGCGCCAGCTACCGTGGCACCATCCCCGCACCTAATGCTATCCCTTGTTAGCGACGCTGCTCCCCTTTCTCACCAAACGACAGCTGCTTGGGCACCAAAGGGGACCTCCTGAGCATCGCGACTCAGGGCCTCTTACCGGACTCCGGGTCGCTCACCTCCTGGCCTTGACCACGGCATCGCGACCTGGCATACCAGCGACGGCTGAAGCCGCCTTGGGACTGGGACCTGTCGGCGCAGAGCACCAAGCCCTCGTGAGGTTCGAAAGGGAGGACTGAGCTAAGATGGAATGAGCAACTCGCGCAATTCTACAACAAGTGTTACATATACAAGACAGGATCACAGGCACCTTACAAGCCCCTACGGGACGCGTTTTTGATTCCTCGCAGGGAACGGATCCTAAAGGAACACAAACCACGTGCGTCCCTGCAAAAGACACCATCATCAACAGTGGGCTGTCAAGCACCGACGCCAACCCCATCCAGATCAGAGTCGGCGGCGGCCTGACGAGCCCGCCCTGCTCCAAGAGTGGCGCCGGAGCGGGGGCTCGTAGCTGTCATCGCTCGTCTCCGGAGTCGCGAAGAGCTCGCCGGAGTCGCTGGAATCTCCGACGCCTCCACCACCCGAGGAGCCTCCAAGGGAGTGGGTGGCGTGCCCAGTCCTCGTCACAGCAGGGCCCTAGCCACCTTCCCCAGGGCAGCACTCCAGCCGGCGCCCGCTCGCATCGAAGACCTTGAAGAGCATCACCGAAGCACCGTCGTAGTCCAAGTGGATCGCGAAGACTCCCCTTGTCCTGCAAACCCGGGCAATCTCCCTCCAGCCCCGGGTCATGTAGACCTCGCCCGGGGCGACGACCGCGACCTCTGCCTCGGTCGCGAGGGTGCTGCAGTCGGCGTGCTGCAGCCAGAGCTCCAGGGGCTCCCCCTGCGGGACGATAGAGGCGAAGAAGGGAGGCAGGAGAATCCAAGACTGAAGAGGAATGGCGACGTGGAGCACGAACTCTCGGGAGGAGCCCTCGATGTGGACCCCAGGGGGGACGACCCACACCTTCGTGACCCGTTGGCACCGACGACGGTGCCGCCCGTGGCGGTCAGCATCAGCTCCTTCGGGGCCCTCGATGTGGGCATACAATGGAAGTGGGAACCCCAGCGGCGCCCGCTCGCCCCAAGGCCTCAGCACCACCTGAAGGGCCCCTTCGTTCAGGCAATGGGGGATGAGCCGTTTCTTCAGCGGGAGAGGGTCTGGCCCCTCTCGGGGAGCCTTTCCCTTCTCTGCGTCGAGAACTGGCGGACCGGAGCCATCGCGTCAAGACGGAGCAAGGATCGGGAAGAAGGAGAAGCAAGGAGGGGTGGACTGGAAGGGCACGCGCCGTTCCGTACTTACAGCCGGCGAAGGCCAACCGCTGGCCTCCATGATCGCAGGTAATCATGACCCGTTTTTGCATGCAGGGACTTGTCCCATCCGTGCAGTTGCCGAGGCGTCATGGGGAAGTGGAGGCGCCCACGTCCAGTCAACCGCCACGCGACGCCCAAGGCCGCAGGTTGTTAGGGCCCGCGGCGCTTCGCTCTTGCCCTTCCGCCTCCCTGCACGGCCAAGTCCGGGCGTGCCTTGGGCCCAGGGGCTACTGTCGGCGTTCTGAGAACGGGGGTCCCCAGACTTGCCTGCCTACGGCCTGCGGCATGGCTCAAAGGAGGGCCCAGCACGGCCCATCTTCACCAACACAAACCCAAGACCCTCGCTAGGGGCCAAGCCTCGCAGGGCGGACGATGCGAAGCCTCCTCAGGCACGGCCTCGTCAGGCTGGCTCACGAGGAGGCGGAGAGATCAAGGCGGGGTACCTCACGAGGAGCCCATGACGCAAGCCATGACGACTCAGAGCGCCAGGCTAGTGCCAGCCCGCGCAGCGTCCTCCTTTCCTCTTTGGTGCAAAGGGGGCAAGCGCAGCCGCGGAGTACCGAGGCATCAGGCAAAGGTTGCCATTTCGATGCAACGAGACCAAGACCAGGAGGACTACGAGACGGAGGTCACCGTGGATCCCAATACGGCGTCATCACCAGAGCTTTGCGCAGGCGAAGACTACTTTTGTCAGGATAGCTGATACTTGCTGTCCCCCTTTAAATTATCCCACCATTGTTGGCTCCCTTCCCGCTCAATATTTGGGAAGAGGACCAGGGCCTCTATAAGTAGGACCAGCCACCCACATGGAGGGGAGGACGAAAAAGAGGTAGGAAGGAAGAGGCTCGTTAGAAGGGTCGGTCGGTCGGTGAGAGCAGAGCAGAGAGAGAGAGAGAGAGAAAGGTGGCTGAACTCCTCCCAGCAGTTCATCGCCCCAGCCAAGAACAGACACTCGCGAGGCTGTTCTTCCTTGTATTGTTCATCATCATCAGCCCAAGAGGCAATCCACACACTGGAGTAGGGTATTACACCACAACGGTGGCCCGAACCAGTATAAACCCTGTGTCTCTTGTGTTGTTCTTTCCTTACTTTAGATCCTAGCATGGCGGAGGGTTGCAGGTAGGTAGGAGGCGAAATCTCCGCGCGCACCCCAGTGTTCGAACCTCAAGGTCTGTCGGAACCCGAAATCCGATAGTGCGGTCGCCGGCGATCTCGGTGGCCGAGGGAGGAAGAAGAGCACGGGCTCGTCGTCACGGAAGCTCCTGGCGGCCCCTGGCTTGGTGTAGAGGATGAGGGGTCGAGGCGCAGCTCGTTGGGCAAGGCAGAGGGCGTGGGGGTGGCTGTGGGCACGGGGTTACGGCGGCGCGTCCATGGAGGCTTTGGCCATGGCGGGGAAACGGGCGAGAGGGAGAGCGAGGGAGCGAGAGATCGATCTGAACGGGTCTAGGTGGTGGCGTGGCACTACGGAAGGCTCAAGGCGCCCCGGGGAAGCAGGAGGTGGCTCGGCGCGTGCGTGCGCGCGTCAGGCACATGCCCTTCCTAGTGGCCTAAGGAGGAAGACGATAGGAGCTGCGGTGGTGGGCTAGGCCACCAACTGGCCGCCAGGTAAGTGGGCCTCCAGGTGGGTTCTCTTCTCTCTCTTTTATTTTTTGTTTTTCTATTTTTCTGCAACTTTAGAGCTTTATTAAAAATAGTAAACTAGCTCAAAAATCATGAAACTTCTCATGCCCACTATTTGGAATATTTCCTATAGTAAACATTTTAGTTTATGATTATTTGGACATTCAAAATATTTTATATATATTTAAATGTCCAAGTGCAAATAGAGTACGATTTAATCCAGTGACCTTATGGTGTCCTAGAAAATTGTGCACCATTTTTTTCAAAGTTGGTTTAAGTGGTGTTGGGGGTTTCTGTCATCCCCATTTCAACTTTCTGGGAGATGTAAACATGATGCAACACCAGATGCTAGCACGAGGCAGACTAGAACTAGGGATGTGACATGAATACACCCCTGAAATCGGGCGATTGGATCTTGTGTCCGCCCGTGTTGGTTCCGGTTCTTCGATGAGACAACTTGGCCTCTTTATTGTTTTGATGTTAGGGCGTAGTAGGATATCGTTTGAGGTCGCGGACTGAGAAGGTGTAGTCACCCAAGTGATTGAATCTAAAAAACAAATTCGACAACGTGTATGTTTCCAATGATTCTACTGTATGTCTTACGAGTTGGACTTCTGCACCTTATGCATGTTTTATGGTGATGTTGCAATACGATCTATTTGGCTGGTGTTGTTATTAAAATTTTGTGTATGTTTTTTTGTTTTTCAGAGTACTCATACATGTAAATGTGGAGCTGGTCCATAGACACACGGATCATCTTTTTTATATTTATTCTGTCTTCGGGATTAGTTTTTTGGATCATCCACTTTCTGTGGTAGTAGTTGGACTTCTATGGTACCTGTGATTGAACTTCTTGGTTTCCACATAGCAAGGCGGTGCAACATCGCACTCTATATTTTCTTTTTTCTTTTTGTTTTTTGTGTAATTTTCAATTTTCTAATTTGGGTTTGAGTTTGTTCCGTGGGCAACTATGGGATTATTCCGAAATATGCATGCATACCTTACTTTATTTTTTTGTAACATGTTTGCATACTTCGAACAGTGGTAGAACTTCAGTATGTGTTTAACCTGAACTTACAAGATTTTTGCTTCTGTGTAATTTGTTTTTCTACATGTTCATTTGATGTTTTTTTTTCAAAACACTGAACTTCTGTGTTTTTACAACTTTAACTTCTCCACTTACTTGAACTTCTTTTCATTCGTATCTCCCTTTTACAACTTGAACTTCTCCAGTAATTGTTGATAAATTTTTTTGGATTAAAATTTTTTATATCATTGATAACCGCATTGCATCCTGTCACAACCTAGCGCACAGCAATGCGGTAGCATGAGGCCGAGCAGGGTGGAGGGGGGGTCGTGACCCCCCTCCGCTCCCACTGCGAGGCGGAGACAAGAACGAGCCGGAGTAGGCGACGACGCGGTGTGCCGCATCCTAGCATCCGGAGGCGAGTCCTTCACATCCGTGACCCCACTATCTATCTTAGGGGTTTAGGGTGCATGCGGTGGGGGTGGAAACAGAATAACTGTATTGTGTCCTGTCAAAACCTAGCGCACAACAATGCGGTAGTGCGAGGCCGAGCGGGGGGAGGGGGGTCGTGATACCCCTCCCCTCCCCCTATGAGGCCGAGACAGGAACGAGCCGGAGCAGGCGATGACGCAGCGTGCCGGGTCGTCTCATGCGGAGGCGAGTCCATCACATCCGTGACCCCGCTATCTATCTTAGGGGTTTAGGGTTTAGTGTGCGTGCGGTGGGGGTGGAAACAGAATAACCGCATTGCGTCCTGTCAGAACCTAGCGCGCAGTAATGCAGTAGCGCGAGGCCGAGTAGGGGGGAGGGGGTCGTGACCTCCCCTCTCCCTGCGAGACCGAGACAGGAACGAGCCGGAGTAGGTGAAGATGCGGCATGCCGCGTCATCGCACGCAGAGGCGAGTCTGTCACATATGTGACCCCACTATCTATCTTAGGGGTTTAGGGTTTAGGGTGCGTGAGGTGGGGGTGGAAACAGAATAACCGCATTGCGTCCTGTCAGAATCTAGCGCGCAACAATGTAGTAGCGCGAGACTGAGCCGCATGTGTACTTTGTGTGTATTTGCATTTTGAACTTCTATATTGTTTTTAAGTTGTGTATTTTAGTTAGATATGGACTTCATCTGTTTTTGTACTTGAACTTCTTCTTTTTGTTTCTTATAGGTTATTTATTCACATGCCTTTACTTCTCTGATTAGTGTACTTGAACTTCTGTTCTTTATTTTTTGAACTTCTTTCTCTTGTTTGTAGGTGCTTATTTGTGTATGTATTTTTCTTCCCTTGGTAGAGTACTTGAACTTTGTGCTTGCAACCAATTTTTGGTTTTTAATGATACCAGCAGATTTGTTATGTGATCTTAACTATTAAAAATAGATGCATTCAAAGAGTGCATTCATTTATCAATAGATGCATTTATTTTTTTAGTTCTTCGTAAAACTGCAACGCCCCACTACAGAGATCCATTAATTGTCTCTCTCCCTCGCCACCACCTATCAGAAAACCCAGTCCCCTCTCACACGCTCTCTTCTCCCCGTCTGTCGCTCCGCTGCCTCGAACTCCCCCCGATTTCTCCGCCGATGTCCCCTGTGGTCGTGCATGCAGTAACCGGAGCCCATGACATTCCTATTTCTCCCCCACGCCCCGTTCTCCCTCGTGCTGCCCGCTCTACCTCGCGCCGCCCGCTCTCCCTTGCGCAGCCCGCTTTGTTCTTCTCTAAAGCGAGGGCGGCAACTGCCTGCGCGGTTGCAAGGTATGCGTGGCTTCGTGGGGGTGGAAGAACCGCCCCAGATTCGTGCGTGCGGGGGCAGTTTGGAGAGGTACAAATGCTCCCTCCCCCCAATCCTTGCTCTTAGTGTTCGCCAGATCTGACAAGTGCTCTCTGTTTCTTCTATGCTCTCGCATCCGCCTCCTCCCCTTTGTTCTAATGGTTGGGTTGGAGATTAGGTAGGTTTCTTGTTCTTCTGGTGGGTGGATTCCATTTCCCCGTGGTCAGATTTTATCTGTGAGATGCTTGTGTGCTATTTCTTCCTTCATACTTGTGTGTATTTCGTTTTCCCCTTCGGTGATTTCACTAGTTAGATGCATGTAAGAAGGGTGTGGTGCTAAGGTTGATACTGGATCTGATGCATCTAAATGCGTTAGTGCTATTGATTTCATAGTTTAGATTGTGCCTGTCACATGCTTTCATTAGTTTATGAGTACTTTTTTGTTGTGCATGACTAGATGTGTTTCCGTTCATCTATCATAATTGTTGATGTGTTTTAGTTGTTTCAACCTAGGGTTTGATTTAGTTGGTTTTTTGTATTGTTGTATGATTTTGTACTTGCTAACTGTATGTAATTTCTCCTCTGTTTTTTGTAGATTGATCTAGGGTTTGGAGTACAATCAACAAGTGGGTTGTGTTGTCATGGCTTCAAAACCTTCTCCAGGTAT
Source organism: Triticum aestivum (assembly GCF_018294505.1). Classification (NCBI taxonomy): domain Eukaryota; kingdom Viridiplantae; phylum Streptophyta; class Magnoliopsida; order Poales; family Poaceae; genus Triticum; species Triticum aestivum. The sequence continues at coordinate 351,082,109 of NC_057803.1, forward strand.
TTTAATTAGTTGCATCTTGTATTTTAAGTTGAACTTTTGTTATATATGTCAGCCCATATCTTCACTTGGTTGTCTTGTTGGAGTGCCCATTCTTAAAAGTGTGGACTTCTAGCAGAGGTGATGTGTATGCATTTTACCCTTAGTTTAAGTTAGTAGATTGTTGCTTGATTTTTATTTGTTGAATTGCTGGTGAACTATGTCGCCAAGTGTTGTTGGAATTCCCAAATGTTTTCATATTTATAGTGTATATCTTTTTTTGTGTGATCATTTTCATGGTACTGGTATTTAGTTTGCCTACAAAAAAGTATTTTTGCTCATGTTACATCTTTTTTATGTGCTACTTGGTTGGTTCACATAGTTGAACTGCTGGTTTTAAATATTGCTTGTTTGTAATGAAATTTGGTTGAGCTTCTGTTCTGTGCATTTGTTTTACTACTTTGTTATATATTGTTGAACTTCTATACCATCATCTCATATGTAGTAACCCCTCTAGTGTAGATGGTTCTGTATTTAGTATGTAAATTGTTCATTGTTCATTGTGTTTACTGCTTTGTTAGGTATTGTTGATGTTCTGGGTATTGTACATTGATGTAAAATTAGGACTCCCTTTGGTGTAGGATTGTGGATTAGAACTCAACTGTCTTTTTACTTGCATTTTTTGTAGTTGGTCATGAATTGAATAGTTCTGAAAAAAATGCCTGCGATCAAGATGGAGCTTCAGAAGTTAATACTGATGCTCCAATACCTGATGCGGCTAAATGACCCATTATTCCTTTGACTGTGATTGTTGAGGTTGCTTCGAACCTTGAGAATATTTCAAGCCTCGAGGATCTTGCTTCTGCAGCTCTTCCTTCACCTAGTATGTGAAACTCCTTTTCTTTTCATTTTAAATTATCGAGCCATGTTTTTTAACCTGTTCTCGTTGGGTGTTTTTGGCTTTGTTCCTGATTATTTATTTATTTTCTTTGCTTTTTTGTGTTCTTGCAGATGTGTCCACTGAGGACGAAGCTTTGAACACCATCAACAATGTTCTCTCTGAGTTGGATTTATCAGGAAACACTGCTGCTGAGCAAGGTGCTCCGTTAGTCGAAGGTTGTGATTCCGTTCCGGATCCTTTGGGCTCTCTTCAGGTGTCAGAGACGCAGTCGCAGTCTGTTGATGGCACTGAACTTGTCATGCAAGTTGAGGATTTGCCTCTTCAGCTTGTTCTAGAGGACCAACACAAGAGGAAGAAACAAGAAGATTTTGAGAAGAAGAGGGCGGCCCGCCTTCAGAAAGGTTCTGATGTTCTTGAATCTGTTGATGTTGCTGAGCTCATGGTTGGGCATTGCTCTGTTGCTGAGGAAGACGTGTCATGTGGCCCTATTGGCACGGTTGTCCCTATTAAGAAGAAAATCAAGAAGACCACTGCGAGGAAGCTTTTAGTTGGTGAAGTTAGTCCTTAGAGGAGATCACGTGTTTCAAGGCTTGCAGACCTTGCTGAAGTTGAAGGGTAGGCCTCGATGGTACGCCGGGTCGTAGTCCTTGTGTGCTTGCCACTGCCGCGCCTACACCTTCTCTGCTTGGTGCTGGTGCATCTGGTAAGGGGAAGAAATGCGGCTTCAAGCACAAGGTTGCACCTGCAAAGGTCAACAAGGGTGAGAACAAGCATTCTCGTGTTAATCCAAAGGACAATGATGATGCTGATTTCAATGCTGATCATGAGGACGGCGACGATGATGATGATGCCGCTAATCAGGTATGAATGTCTCATGTTTACTGCGTTTTAGAGCAATTGTCGCTATTGTTGTAGTTTTTGTGTTTTTAGCACTGCCTTGGCGTACATAGCTGACCCTCTACTCCATATAGACGAATAAATTAGCCGATATGCTTTGCCTTATGGTATTACTGCCTTTATGTACATAGTTGACTTCTAGATATATACATCAAGAAATTAGCTTAACTTGTTGGTATACATGTTTTATTACTTCCTTGGTGTACATGGTTGAACTTCTGCTTTGTAAATTTCCAACATTTTGAAAGCATGTTAACTTGTGGTCATGCACGGTTGTACTGCCTATGTAGACATAGTTGGACTTCTGAGATGTACTGCGTATGTAGGCATTAGTGGAATTTTGGTGAAGGTTTTCTATCTCATTGTTCTGCTTTTTTCCTTGTCATTGCATTTTTCAGTATCAGCTTGTGGAGCGGCCTGAGAGGAGGACGAGAGGAGGAAAAGCGCCCAAAGAAGGTGGCCAAGGAGAAGGTGAGGCGAAACGTTTTAACAAGACGGTTCGCTGCTCATTAGGAGAGGTCAAGACGTGTACGAAAATGCTACAAATTAGGCACAAGACGAGGGTTATCAAGGCTGGTTTTGGTTGTGTGTTTGACTTCAAGGTTGATTCCAACATTTCTTGTCCTTTGATGGGAAACATCTACACGAGGATTGACCCTACAACCATGATTCTGGACATGGGTGAGGCGAACTAGGTTCTGCGTATTACAAGTGATGCTATTCACCATTTGTTTGGATTCCCTCATGGTAATCGTACCCCTCCTAGGCCCTCGAATGATGGGTTTGATGATACTGTTATGAGGTTGAAGGGCAAGCTTGGGTACACTAGGAGTGATGACATCAAGACAAAGGATCTGCGGAATATCCTCGCGAAACTTGTGAAGGATGAGACGAAGGATGATCTTGCTCTGCAGGTGTTTTACGTGATTGTTTTCATGAAGGTGGTTATCCTTGGAACGTCTACACGAGTGTCCAGGGAAGCAACAATGGCTAAGAATCTTGTGTTTGAGGATATGGTAGATATGGACTACTGCTAGTTGGTTGTTGATGATATTCGAAGTGCTGTTGTTAGCTATCAGCAAGGTACTAGCAGAGGAAAAGTTGTCATAGGATGTGCCATCGCACCGCTTCTTATGTATCTGGAATGCCTTATCATTGGCAAGACGCCTATATTGACTTGAGGACCCCTCACATCAATTTCATGGATCAGGTCAAGCTTCTTGAGCTTGCTGTGACTGACTTGGTCAAGAAGGGTGATGATGACCCAACCAACTTGGTGTTTGGGAGATTGTCTGTGAGTGTTTATATGCATCATTCTTTCCTGTGTTGTTTAACTTGAACTTCTGGTATTGTCTTCTATATTTTTGTTCCCATGTTCCTTCATTTGTTTTCTGACGCATTGACTTTTGTTTTTGTATGTAGTGGAACTTCTCCGAGATTTGAATTCTCTCGAGATGTTAATAGTTGTGTCACCCCTGTAGATCCAGGAGGTTCTTCTGCCCCGTGTGAGTGCTGCAAGTGGCGTGTCTTCCGAGAGTTTGTTTGAAGCTGCCAATGTTTCCCTGGTTAGGATTGACGGTCCTCTTGAAACTGGTTGTGGGGAGTTGGCCCGTGTTCCTTGAACTGTTGAGCGCCTTAGTCACGTTGATGGGATTCTTCCTCCCGGACACGGATTTGATGTTGAGTCTTCGAAGGAGGTAATGTCAATTTAAGCTAAATTTCTTGAAGTGCTTCGTCAGAGCACTTCCCACTTGCGGGCTAGCTTTGTGTTGTTCAAGGAAATGCAGGATGCTCGCTGCAAGCCTTTTAAAGATGAGGCAAGTGTTGTTGTGAGACAGATTCAGAGACGGGATTCTGTTTGTTTCGGTCGTGAAGGAGGCCATGTGGAGCATACTGAAAAGGTTTGTTTATGTTGGCTTTTGATATTTCTTTCCACTAATGTCCATTGTTAGCTTTCAGTTATTACTATTTGTAGTCATAGGAGACCCTTATTGATTTCATGTGTCATAAACTTTTTCTTTTTAGTACTAGTGTTTCCTAGGTGACCTTCTCTGTTTATAGAACCTGAACTTCACGTGCTACAACACCTGAACTTCTATGACTTAGATGACTGACCCTTTTTGTATTTAGAGTAGTTTGATATCTGACTTGCTATGTTTACTGTACTTGGACTTCCATTATGTGTCAGTTGTCATAGCTGACCTTCTCTGATTATGTAATGTGAACTTTTGCTGATTAGGTATTTGTTATCTACATGATTTTTTGTAGGCTGTTGATGATGGTGCTAGGGTTGAGGAGGATGTTTTACCTGTGCATGAAGCTGCTCCTGTGCATGAAGCTGCCCCTATGCATGAACCTGCTCTCGCTAGTGATGTATTAGTTGATGAGGTTCATGGTAGTGAAAATAAGGTACCATTTTGCTTGTCCATTTGCCTCATTTTTCTTTTTTACTTGTTTGTGCATTTTATCACTACGTGGCCCTTTGTAATGACTTTATGTTCTTGTCGTAGAATGATGATGCTAGTGTTCCTCCAGAGAAGGTTGCAGACAAGTTCGTGTCAGGCACCGGCTGCTCCGACGAGGTGCACCCGACTGAATCTCAGTCGTCCATTGGCGCTGAGGTTTCTGATGCTGAGCAGGGCAAGACAGCTGAGGTTAATGATGCTGAGCATGGCAAGACAACTGGAGTTATTAGTTTGGAGAAAGATACCATTGAGGTTGCTGTTGAGACTAGTGGTAGTGCTGCTGCAGGCCCGGAGAAGTCTCCTGCAGCAGAGCCATCAGTTGATGTTGATGCTGGTTCTCCAGCTCTTCCTAGTGCAGGAGAGCCAATGGTTTTTGTTGTTTCAGATTCTCCAGCTGCTCCAGCTGCTGCTACTGTCCTTCCCGATGATGTTGCAATGTCTACTGGAGATGATGATGAAGAGACTGAAAGCGGTAGCTATGGAGAGGAGGTTAATCATTCCAGTCCTGCCACTGGTCTAGGAAAGAAACCATAAAGAGAGGAGCATGCTTCTCTCTTCTTTCCCCATCCCCATCCCTTTTGTTGTCTATTTTTGTCCATGATATCCTTATGAACTGCCTGTGTGGTGCAAGTTCAACTTCTGGTTTAATGCTTGTCTTGTGGGTTGTAAATGACGTTAAGTTAACACGTTTTCTATGTGGGGGAAGGTTTGTAATGCATGTGTTGTGATGTTTTCTGGTGTAGCAGCTGAGATGTGCTTGTGTTTGAATGTTGTGCTCGAATGTTGCTATTGATTAAACTGTCGTGAATCTATGTGCTCGAATGTTGCTGTTAATTTCTATTTCTTTTGTTGAGAAGATAATGACCTTGATGTCGTCCGGAAGAAGGTTGATGACTTTTATTTCAGCATAACTAGGCTTAAGAATGATCGTTCGAAGAGGTGAGTGCACGTGGTCAATATTTTACATCCATCTACCCCCTGTGAACTGCCTGTGGTTTCATACCTGAACTTCTTTACTCTATGTTGTTGAACTTCTAATTTTTACTTCTTTAGTGTTGAACTTTTGGCCTTTTGAACCGCCTGATGTGATGTAGCTGAACTTCCTGAGTTCCTGATGCTGAACTTCTTTTACTTTCTATTGCTTTGTTTTAGACCAATGATTATGTTCCAAAAAAAGGAGTGTGAATCTTCTGTTGAGGATGTCGCAATATCTTTTGCTCCCCGTGGGATGCTTGGACCTAATGTGGCTGAGGTTGCACTCTACTGTCTACATGCGAAGTACCAGGTATCGGATAAACTCATCCTGCCATATTGGGTTTGTGTAAGTCAACCATATAGTGCTTTCTTTTCTGTATTGTTCCTTATCATTTTAGTTAAAACTTGTTTGTCTCATTTTTTATTTTCATATGTTGGTTTTGTCTGCATTATTTTAGGACATGATTTTCAGAGGTCAATTGGATTCCCGTGTGAGGAAGTACTTCTTGGTGACTGGTCCAGATAGCATGGATGCACATGATTGTGTATGCAATATCTTTGTTCTTTGCCTCTATATTAGCTTTGCACTGCGATCCACTATGTTAATATTCTTTTATTTTTCTTTGTACCATTTGATATTAATTCTCACATTTTAATGATTCATGTGTTTATGTTGCTTCAGGTAGTTTTCCCCACTTTTGACCCACCTAAAACGCCTGCTTCCATGGGTGGTCTTGGTCATTGGGTTTCGATATTTCTTGACCTAAAGAATTCAAGGTTCCAGCTTCTCGACTCCTACTGTGGACCAGACAATGACTATGCGGTACGACTGTTTCGGTGAATGACTGGTAACATCAAGAAGCTTTGGAATGATGCCAGCAACGATAGGGAGACACCCTTCAGTCCTATTTCTGTCGATAATTTCCCTTTGGATTGGATTGATGTCCCCCAGCGGACTAACAACTATGAGTTCCACTTTTCTCTTTATAACATCTGTTTAACTATAGTTGTACTTAAGTTGCGACATCTTTTATTCGTTGGCTTTCTTTTTGGTTGTAACCTATTATTGTTTTGTGTTTGATGGCAGTATCAACTACGGATTATTCATGCTTACGAATTTTAATTCATATCATGATGGGGTTCTCTCAAATTATTCCCACGAAAATATCATGGATATCAGGAAGACGTGGCTGTACTCAATCGCTTCTTCCAACCTGTTTGAGACAGACTACCAAGCTTTGTTTGGCTACTACACATGTAAGTCTTGGAACTTGGACTGCTTACCTCTACTGTATCTTTATTCTACATGAACTTCATTCTTTCTTGAACTTGAACTTCTGCTTGAGATCCGGCTGGGCTGCTGGTTTCAGATGGAGAGGAGCATTTCTTGTACATGAACTTCATTTTTATCTTTTTTATTTTTCTTGTGTGTTTTGTTTCAGTATTTTTTCCTTTCATTGCTTACTCGGACACGAGCATTTCTTCTACTAGAACTTCAGAGATGATGCCTTTCTATGCTTTTGTTAGCTGTAGTTGAATGTTTTCCAGTTCATCAGTTTTATCTTGAACTGTGCCTTTGGTTGTGCCTGAACTTCATTTAGTTTTTATATGCAACAAAAAATTTTAGATCAGCTTGAGTAGTAACCATGTCATCTATATTAGTTGGGCTGCACATTGTGTTGTGCCTGAACTTCAGTTATATTTAATCATCTTTTTTCTCTTGCTTTTCTTTTGTAGTGGAGCCGTTGGACTTGACCAATTACAACTACTGATTCCTCGGGTCACAGGAATACCAGCCTAGGGAGGAATCGATGAGTACAACTCCGAGAGAAGATGATAGACCTCGAACCCTTATTCCTTAAAAGTTGGGGAAGCAGGCTGTTGGTATTTGCAGTGGTCCAACAACCCCTTGCTTCAGGAAGGTTGATGCAGTCGAAGCAGCCGAAGCAGAAGTGATTTTGTCTGATGATGATTTTGAGAAGATTGCTTACCCGAAGAATGGTAAATCTGCTGCTGGTATTGTTGTTGGGAGAGGTGGGAAGAATGTTGTCATCACCTGGAGGAAACTGGCGGTTGAGTCTAGCAACATAACTTCCTCCAAAAGAGCATCAAGATTGCCTTTGAAGTGGCGTTCTACTGTCGCTCCCCTAAAGAAATACAGTTACCCTTATATATTTGAGGCCCGGAAGTTGAGACAGTATGTGCTTAGTGAAGAAGGTCTGGAGAAGTATTCTGAGTGAGTTTCTTCTTCTTAACTTTGTTGCTGCCAGAGAGGCTACTTTGTGTGTGTACTTTCTGTTGTTGTAGTATGTGGACTTCTGTTCATTTCACCTTTGCCTTTTAGTTATAATGTCTGAACTTCTGTTGTTATAGTATTTGAACTCCTATTCATTTCTCCTTTGCCTTTGAGTTATACTATCTGAACTTCTGTTTGTTATTGTATCTAAACTTATAATATTTTTCCCATCCTTTTAAATCTGCAGCACAAGCTACTGCATGTTTACCATCCCTGGGAATGTGATTGACCTCATAGGACGCGTCCTTTACACTCTTTTTGCTGAAGGGCAGCATATGGAAGGAGACATAATGGATTATCTCATAAATTTGTGGAAGGATAAGCCGGAGACCTCTGAGATATTCACTAGTGTGATAGGTTTGTACTTAGTCCCTACTTCATACAGCTTTTAGTTCTTTGCACCCCTATCTCCCTTTTTTCTCTAGTTTTGTTGTAGTGGCATTTGGGAGATGTTTTAATTGTGTTTATGTGAATGGACAGTATTGCCTGGAGTATGATTTCTTTGCTGCAACAGTTCCAAAGTTTGATGCAAAAAAATATGCTGGTCTCCTCCGAATGTTTATCCGCAAGGAAGAAGACCTTTTTAACGCAAAGTTGGTTAGTTTATCATAACTCTTGCTTTTTAAAATTTTATTTTACATCCTTTTGCTGAGTTTTTTGAGAAGTTTGTGTTCATCCCGGCTGTTCAATAGCTATGCTTTATAGTTTGTGTTCACTATTTCTTTCACTCTTGGCAGGTTTTTGGGATCCTATTCAAGCCAATTGACACAATGGCGCACTACAGTGTGTACATGCTGAATAGATATCGTGGGAGCATTGACATCCTTGTTTCACTTCCTTACAATAAGGGAATGTGACGAACGAGTTTCCACAGGGACTGCAAAAATATCGTGAGTGTTTCTTAGCCTGAACCTCCTTTTCATATTCTCTTGTTTGACACGAAGTCTATTATGCCTTCTGTTGAATAAATATGTTTCTGTCTCTGTTGTGGTAATACTGCTTGAACTGACTATCATTTGACAGTTGAACTTCTGCTATTTGTTTAGCTGGACCTTATGCAAGTGTCGCTTTTTATGTACATGAACTTAACTATTTTGGTTAACATGTTTTAGACTTCATCTTATTTTGGCATTTCCTGTAGATCAAGAGAATTGTTGGGTTGCTCGAGGAGGTGTACGGCAAGGTTGTGTACAAAGTGAGCAAGCAGCCTAACTGGGTGACTATTGCAAAGAGGCCTACTTTTATCGATGTTCCAAAGCAAGTGAATAATGATTGTTGTTCTTTGCGGTGAAGTTCTGGTCTACATATGATGGCGATGAGCTTTTTGATGATTTTGGTGATGTGGAGGTATGTTTTTTCCTTGTTCTTGTCTGATCATCCTTTCATTTTTATTGTCTATTTTTGCTGAGACGCTCCTGTTCTGGTTTTAGTTATCCTTTACTAAACCATCATTTCATTTCCTGTTGGCAGGCTGCTGCAAATGACTGGAAGGCCGAGTTCATGCACACTCTAATCTTTAGTGAGAAGAATGAAGTTGTGCGTGCAGAGCTTCCTAAAGAGATCCAGTCCTTGGGCCCATGAATTCGAAGCATTAGTTTCGGTGTAGATTTGATCTCGTAAAGATTTATTTTTGATAATGATTGGAATGATTTTGTAAAGATTTGGTTGTAAGAATTGTTTAGTAATTTGTGTATCTATAGTTGGAGCACTATTACTTATGATATTTGATGAAAATGTATTTGTTGTGAAGAACGATTTGGCTTGGGAATTTCAATATACTGCATCGGTTTCAGTATCCATGTGTTTTATGTTTTTCCCCAACAGATCCACTTGAACTTCTCCCTAGGCTATGGTTGAACTACTCGTTCTTTTTTGTGTTGTTTAATTTTGGGCCCCAACATATGATCTTTGATTTGAACTTCTTCTTGAGATCTGGCTGGGCTGCTGGTTTCAGATGGATAGGATTTTCTGTGTTGTGTAATGTATTGTTATTTTTCAACCCAACCAATAGGTAGCCTTTTGCATAGAATCTATATTTGTTTTTTGTGATTTTTCAACTGCGAATGGATTTCAACTATAACTTTGTGCAAAAATATTATCGTACACTCTTTATCTTTTCTTTATGTTTTTGTCGGCATTGTACATGAACTTCTGCACCTATCCAAACAGAGGTTCATATCTGAGTGTGTTGTCTTAGGCTTTCTAACCTTAGTTCATACGGCAAAACTTTATTTTCTAAAGAATATTTTTTCCTACATCGATTTTATATACCGAAACTTCTTCCGTAAGCTGACTGAAGTTCAGATTGTATAATTATTTACTGGTTGCTCTTTTATGGAGTACAACACCAGCACATCCCGCCATAATGTACCAGGACTTCTGCAGTAATATTACTTGAACTTCAAAATGTATATTTTTCATTTTTATTACTATTTTCTCTTTCATGCAATACATCACCAGCACATCACTTCCTGCGATAATATAGTAGGACTTATATAGTAATATTACTTGAACTTCAAAGTGTATATTTTTCATTTTATTACTGCTTGCTCTTTTTTGCAATACATCACCAGCACCTCCTCTTATACTATACTAGTACTTCTGCAGTAATTTTACTTGAACTTCTACTGTATAATTTCTTTTTTGACTTCAACAATAAAAGTTCAAGTAAGCTTCTCCGAAAATACTGTTTTCAAAAGTGGAATAATATTCTGCACATTGACATGACATAAGTTTGCTTTGTTTAATTGACCTAGTCTAACTGTTCATCAGCCTTGCGCTCCTCCTAGGCTTTGGTTGTGGTGGTTTTTTCTTGACATGTACCTCTTCATCTTCCTCTTTCTCTTCCTATTCATTGTCTTCTTCCTCTTCATCATCCTCTTCCTCTTCCTCCTCGCATTCCACTTCCTCTTCCTCTCCGTCTTCCTCTTCTTCGATGGTGTCTTCATGTTTGTCTTCCTCTTCATCTTCCACCACTTTCTTTTTGCTGGCTCTAGGTTTTGCTTTCTGTTTCTTCTCTGGATTTTTGCTTGTCTTTTCAGCATCTGCGCACTTTGGGCATGTTCTTGCATTATGTGGTTCATACTCATTGCATACGCTACAAAGTCTGCTGCTTGCTTTATGTGGGTGTGGTCCCTTCTTTTGTTCTATAACTTTGGGCTGCTGTTTTTGAACTTTGGGTTGCTTGACCTCCTCGGCATCATTTCTTTCCAAGAGTATTGGACAGGTGAGCTTGTTGTGTCCTGCAACATTTTTGCACACACTACATTGCCTGTGTCCAAGTGGCACTCTGTTCTCATCGAGCACGACGATTCTTCCTGCAGGTGGTGCCTTTTTTTGAGCTCTCTTGTCACTTTTCTTTGCTACAGAAATTTTCTTCCTACCCTTTGTTTCAGAGTATAGTGGTAGTTTCATCGTCTCTTGCTGTCGCTGCTCCATTGATTGGTCAACACCCTGCTTTCATTAGTCGGCTTGAGTAGCGGCGTTTAGCATTTTAGCTTCATAATAATGAAGGTCATCTTCAATTTCAGCATCCTATTCAGGCATCATTTCATCAACATCCGCTTGATTTGCTGAACGTATTGCATCAAGCTCTTCCACGAGCCTTGTGACGCCTCGAGACCGTTGCGCCAGGTGTCTTCCAGTTATACGCTATTGTTGTCTGGTCTTTCGCTTGCGTGTTGCATCTTGCCATGTCATCTTGTGCATTGCATCATCATGTTTTCAAAACTTACATCCGTCTGGGTTCCCCCAGCTCTTTCCGTTGTCCATTCTGAGCCGAGACACACTTGCACGCGCCCGCGGTATGTCCGAAATATTATTTTATAAGTGGTCACAAAATTTTCTCGAAATGGGATGAAAGTTGGCGTGCGGTGTTTTTATGTTGTCAGTAGACCGCCTGCCAAGTTTCATCGCATTTGGAGTTCGTTTGACGCTCCAACGGATAACTATAGCGGCAGTATAGCCGATCACACGTCGGACGTTTTCGGTCTCCGTAAACCGTGCCGGGCTGCACTTCTCTTCTCTCCTCTCAGCCCAAGGCCTTATAAACAGTCCACCTAGGCCAAGCCTACCCCTCTTTGCGCAGTGCATAGACCCCTCTCGCGCGTCCGAAACTGTCCCAGACCCTACCCGGGCAGTCGTCACCGTTGGGTCCGGATCATCCCCAAACATCTACAAAACATCTTCGTTTTCTTAATTGGACTCTCTTAGCTATTTATTCGTGATCATCCGATTCTGATCAGAGGGGCCGAGTAGCCCCTAACCTAACCAACCTACCTATATAAACAGCCTAACCCTAGATTTTAGGCGGCTTGTCCCATCATTCCCTTGCGGCTACCACCACTCTCCCTTGTTTTCAGCACCACCCCAATCGGCAGCCTCCACCTTGCCCCGATCCAAATCCTCCCTCGTAGTCAGCACCAGGCCAACCAGCACCGCTCGTGGATCTCCTTGTGCCCGGGGCCTCATCCCCGCTGATGGCCAAGCCCAGCAGCAGCTCCTCGCGCGCCCCTGCTCCTCACCAACCTCTGCTCGCAGCCGCCTCCCCTCCCGGCTCCCGTGCGTGTCCAGCACCAAAGGAGAGCAGCTCCTCGAGCCCTCGATCCAGTGGGCAGGTGCCTGAGTGCCAACTCACCTTGTCGCCTTGTCAGAGATGAGTCCCTGGGAGACCTTTTCGCTACCTGCCTTTCTCCTTCCTTCTCTAATCTCTCTCGCTTCCTCGTTTATTTTCTTCTCTGCCAGGAAACGAAGGGAGCTCGCCCTGATGCCATTGCCGCCGGCGACCGAAGCCGTCATCGTCCTGTTCGACTTCTGCCGTCAAGAACCGGCTCCCCTTGTCAAATCACGTGGATCCTCGCCGCTGTTCACCGCCTGTAGACTTCACCTCGCTGCACCTCCCTCCGTTCCTTGCGCCCACATCGCCGAAGCCCATCGCGCCCAGCCGCCGGTGTTTGAACCTTGCTGCTGCCTCTGCTCTTTCAGTTACGAGCAGCATCTCGCTCGCCTCGTCCCAGAGCACCATCACCCGTCGACGGCTTCGCTGGAGCAGCGCCGCTGCAATCATGCCAGGGCCCTCGCCGCCTCCCCTTATTTCTCCTTCCTCCCTCTGTTTTCTTCCCCTCACGTGTTTCTCTCCCTCTCTCTGAACCTTTGCAAGACAGGAGCCATGGCGTGCCGACAAGAGCAGCGCCCGCTCGGCCCGTCTGTGTTGACCCACCTATGTCCGCTCCATCCCTACTGTCCCAACAGTGTCCCCTGCCTCGCCGGACCCTGCTGCTACCTTCCCGTCCTGCGCCGCTGCTGATTTGCTTCCGACGAGCAGATGACGGTGCCCGCTTCAGTACCTCCCTGTTGTCCAGATCGAGCAAGAGGAGCTCGCTCGGTCCAGCCGCGTGCGTTGTCCGTGTCCAACTGCTCGATCTGCCAGCGCCTCGCCTCGATCTGGAGTGGCCCAGCATCACGCCCGTCGACCTCCAGATCCGTCGAACTGGGCCACACCGCTGCAGGCCCAGTGCCCGGCCGACCTCTCGACCGAACTGGGCTGGCCCATGGGTGAGGCCACACCCCAGCACCCCTTTTGTTTTCCTCCTGGTGGGCCAGATCTCAGATGCGGCCCGATTCATGTTTTTTTTTCATGGAACGAATTTAGATATTATCGTGAGAATTCATGCATATCATATCTCACAAACCATGCATCAGAATTAAATAAACTATATATGAAAAATGATTAGAATTTTGTCTAGTTTCATATTTTGCAACTTTCATCCATGTTAAAAATGTTTAAACTGCTGTTTGCATTCACTTTCTTAATTGCCATATTAAAATGATTTAATTCATAACTAATTAACCTTAGCTCCAAAGTTACCAAACTTTATATGTAAATGGGGTGAAAAATGCCTAGTTTAACTTGGTGTACTTACTTTGCATGTTTAACAACTATAAAATATGTTTTAGGACGGAACAATACCAAATCCAAAATTTTCATATGAGGTTTTTCCGGACTTGTTGTTTGTTGTTCCGGTCTCATTTAAACATGCCTAGGTAAGTACTTTTATTATGCTTCACCCTTTGCCATGCTAACCAACATTTAATTTTGTTGAGTACTTAAACAGGAGAGAACTAAATAATTGTTGTGGTGTTTCGTCAATATGCAACTCGTTGCATATTGAGCTCCATTTAATTTGTAGGATTGTTTGTGCATTTTGCCATGCCATGCCTCATTAACCGGACATGCATCATCCTTGGTTGTGCATCATGCCATGTTTATGTGATGGTTGTTTACTATGTTGCTTGTTTCTTTCCGGGTTGCTTCTCTCATAAGCTTCACTTCCGTTTCGGAGTTGTGAGGATTCGTTCAACCACGTCTGTTTTCCTTCTTCATGGACTCGTTCTTCTTCCTTGCGGGATCTCAGGCAAGATGACCATACCCTCGAAATCACTTCTATCTTTGCTTGCTAGTTGTTCGCTCTTTTGCTATGCCGTGATACCTACCACTTGCTATATCATGCCTCCCATATTGCCATGTCAAACCTCTAACCCACCTTTCCTAGCAAGCCGTTGTTTGGTTATGTTACCGCTTTGCTTAGCCCCTCTTATAGCGTTGCTAGTTGCAGGTGAAGATGAAGTTTGTTCCATTTTTGGAACATGGAAATTGTTAGGATATCATTATTATATCTTATTTACTTTAATGCACCTATATACTTGGTAAAGGGTGGAAGGCTCGGCCTTATGCCTGATGTTTTGTTCCACTCTTGCCGCCCTAGTTTCCGTCATACCGGTGTTATGTTCATTGATTTTGCGTTCCTTACGCGGTTGGGTGTTATGGGAACCCCTTGACAGTTTGCTTTGAATAAAACTCCTCCAGTAAGGCCCAACCTTGGTTTTACATTTGCCTAACAACCTATCACCTTCCCTTGGGTTCTGCAGACT
>NC_057803.1:351096747-351112354 GCF_018294505.1 Triticum aestivum
TTCTCTAAGTGTTGGTCCAAACTAGAGCCCCTTGCAGCGCCACCTCGGGGAAACTTGAGGGCTGGTTTTAGTTGTACAGATTGCTCATCCGGTGTTGCCCTGAGAACGAGATATGTGCAGCTCCTATCGGGATGTCGGCACATCGGGCGGCGTTGCTGGTCTTGTTTTACCATTGTCGAAATGTCTTGTAACTGAGATTCTAAGTCTGATCAGGTCTTCCCAGGAGAAGGAATATCTTTTGTTGACCGTGAGAGCTTGTGATGGGCTAAGTTGGGACACCCCTGCAGGGTTTTGAACTTTCGAAGGTCATGACCGCGGTTATGGGCAGATGGGAATTTGTTAATATCCGGTTGTAGAGAACTTGACACTTAACTTAATTAAAATGATCAACCGCGTGTGTAGCCGTGATGGTCTCTTCTCGGCTGAGTCCGGGAAGTGAACACGGTTCTTGTGTTATGCTTGAACGTAAGTAGTTTCAGGATCACTTCTTGATCACTTTTAGCTTCTCGACCGTGTGTTGCTTCTCTTCTCGCTCTCTTTTGCGTATGTTAGCCACCATATATGCTAGTGCTTGCTGCAGCTCCACCTCACTACGCTTTCCTACCCATAAGCTTAAATAGTCTTGATCTCGCGGGTGAGAGATTGTTGAGACCTCGTGACTCACAGACACTTCCAAACAGTTGCAGGTGCCGATGATACCAGTGCAGATGACGCAACCGAGCTCAAGTGGGAGCTCGATGACGATATTGGTCGTTGTTTTGTTTCGTTTCCTTTTGATCAGTAGTGGAGCCCAGTTGGGACGATCGCGGATCTAGCATTTGGGGTGGTCTTTCTTTATTTTGGTTTCGTAGTCGGACCTTGATTGCATTCTGGATGATGTATGATATATTTATGTATTGTGTGAAGTGGCGATTGTAAGACGACCCTTTATCCCTTTCTTATTCAGTACATGGGATGTGTAAAGATTACCCCTCTTGTGACAGGCCTACCGTGCGGCTATGCCTTGATACGTCCATTTTGCATCATGCTTTTATATCGATATTTATTGCATTATGGACTGTTATTTCATTTTATGTCACAATACTTATGGCTATTCTCTCTTATTTTACAAGGATTACATAAGGAGGGAGAATGCCGGCAACTGGAATTCTAGGCTGGAAAAGGAGAAAATATTAGAGACCTATTCTGCGCAACTCCAAAAGTCCTGAAACTCCATGGAACATCTTAAAATAAATAAAGAAAAATCCTCGCCAAAGATGAAGGCCAGGGGCCCACACCCTGCTCACGAGGGTGGGGGGCGCCCCCCTAGGGCGCGCCCCCTACCTCGTGGGCCCCCTAGTGGCTCTCCGACGTCCATCTTCTACTATATGAAGTCTTTCAATGAGAAAAAAATCAGAAGCAACCTTTTGGGACGAGACTCCGCTGCCACGAGGCGGAACCTTGGCGGAACCAATCTAGGGCTCCGGCAGAGCTGTTCTGCCGGGGACACTTCCCTCTGGGAGGGGGAAATCATCACCATCGTCATCACCAACTCTCCTCTCATCGGGAGAAGGCAATCTCCATCAACATCTTCACCAACACCATCCCATCTCCAAACCCTAGTTCATTTCTTGTATCCAATTCTTGTCTCAAAGTCCGGGATTTGTGCTAGTAGGTTGCTAGTAGTGTTGCTTACTCCTTGTAGTTGACGCTAGTTGGTTTATTTGGTGGAAGATCATATGTTCGGATCCTATATGCATATTATTACCCCTTTGATTATGAACATGAATATGGTTTGTGAGTAATTACGTTTGTTCCTGAGGACAAGGGAGAAGTCTTGCTATTAGTAGTCATGTGAATTTGGTATTTGTTTGATATTTTGATAAGATGTATGTTGTCTAGCCTCTAGTAGTGTTATGTGAACGTCGACTACATAACACTTCACCATTATTTGGGCCTAGAGGAAGGCATTGGGAAGTAATAAGTAGATGATGGGTTGCTAGAGTGACAAAAGCTTAAACCCTAGCTTATGCGTTGCTTCGTAAGGGGCTGATTTGGATCCACATGTTTCATGCTATGGTTAGGTTTACCTTAATAGTTTTGTTGTAGTTGCAGATGCTTGCAATAGAGGTTAATCATAAGTGGGATGCTTGTTCAAGTAAGAACAGCACCCAAGCACCGGTCCACCCACATATCAAATTATCAAAGTATCGAACGCGAATCATATGAACGTGATGAAAACTAGCTTGACGATATTCCCATGTGTCCTCGGGAGCGCTTTTCCTATTATAAGAGTTTGTTCTGGCTTGTCCTTTGCTACAAAAAGGATTAGGCCACCTTGCTGCACTTTATTTACTTTTGTTACTTGTTGCTCATTACAATTTATCTTATCACAAAACTATCTGTTACCACTTATTTCAGTACTTGCAGAGAATACCTTGCTGAAAACCGCTTATCATTTCCTTCAGCTCCTCGTTGGGTTCGACACTCTTACTTATCGAAAGGACTACGATAGATCCCCTATACTTGTGGGTCATCAAGACTCTTTTCTGGCGGCGTTGTCGGGGAGTGTAGCGCCTTTGGTAGGTGGAATTTGATAAGGAAAAATTATATAGTGTGATGAAATTTACTGTCACTTGCTACTATGGAAAGTAATTCTCTGAGGTGCTTGTTGGGGGTATCTTCACCCCGTCCAGTAGAGCAAAGAGTTGCTCCTCAACCTACTGAACCTACTGAAAATGAAACTCCGTTTGAATTTCCTTCGGGTATGATGGAAAAACTGCTAGCTAACCCTTTTACAGGAGATGGAACAAAGCATCCTGATGAGCACTTAATATATGTGGATGAAGTTTGTGGATTATTTAAGCTTGCAGGTATACCCGATGATGTTGCTAAGAAGAAGGTCTTCCCTTTATCTTTGAAGGGAGACACATTGATATGGTATAGGCTATGTGATGATATGAGATCATGGGGCTATAAAAGATTGAAGTTGGAATTTCATCAAAAGTATTACCCTATGCATCTTGTTCATCGTGATCACAATTATATATATAATTTCTGGCCTTGCAAAGGAGAAAGCATCGCTCAAGCTTGGGGGAGGCTTAAATCAATGTTATATTAATGCCCCAATCATGAGCTCTCGAGAGAAATAATTATGCAAAGTTTTTATGCTCGGCTTTCTCATAATAATCAAACAATATCGATACTTCTTGTGCTGGCTCTTTTATGATGAAGACTATTGAATTTAGATGGAATTTACTGGATAGAATTAAACGCAACTCAAAAGATTGGGACCTCAACGAAGGTAAAGAGTCGGGTATAACACCTAAGTTTGATTGTGTTAAATCTTTTATGGATACCGTTATTTTCCATAAGTTTAGCACTAAATATGGACTTGACTCTGAGATAGTAGCTTCTTTTTGTGAATATTTTGCTACTTATGTTGATCTCCCTAAGGAGAAGTAGTTTAAATATCATCCTCCCATAGAAGTAAAAGTAGCTACACCTATTAAAGTTGAAGAAAAGACTGTCACTTATAATGATCCTATTGTTCCTACTTCTTATGTTGAGAAACCACCTTTCCCTGTTAGAATAAAGGATCATGCTAAAGCTTCAACTGTTGTTCGTAAAAGCAATATTAGAACTTATACACCTCCTGAGCAAGTTAAAGTAGAACCTAATATGCTATTGTTAAAGATCTCTTGTCTGATAATATTGATGGGCATGTTATTCAGTTCGAAGGTGAAACTGCTAGAATTGCTAAACCTTGTGCTAAAGATAAACATAGACCGGTGGTAGGTGTGCCTATTATCTCTGTTAAAATAGGAGATCATTGTTATCATGGCTTATGTGATATGGGTGTGAGTGCTAGTGTTATACCTCATACTTTATACGAAGAAATTAAGAATGAAATTGCACCTACTGAGTTAGAAGGTAATGATGTCACAATTAAACTTGCCAATAGAGATACTATTTCACCAATTGGAATTGTTAGAGATGTTGAAGTCTTGTGTGGGAAAACTAAATATCCTGCTGATTTTCTTGTTCTTACTACTCTGCAAGATAGCTTTTGTCCCATTATATTTGGTAGACCCTTCTTGAACACTTTTAATGCTAGGATTTGCAAAAAGAATGTTGTTACTATTGGCTTGGATGATATGGTTCATGAGTTTAATTTCTCTAAATTTAGTAAACAACATCGTGAGGAAGAATTACCTAGTAAGGATGAAATTATTGGTTTTGCTTCTATTGCCGTACCTCCTAGTGATCCTTTAGAACACTATTTGCTAGAGCATGAAAATGATATGTTCATGAATGAAAGAAGGGAAATAGATGAAGTATTCTTTAAACATGAACCTATTCTGTAACACAATTTGCCTGTTGAAATTTTAGGGTATCCTCCTCCACCCAAGGGTGATCCCGTGTTTGAGCTTAAACTGTTGCCTGATAATCTTAAATATGCTTATCTTGATGAAAAGAAGATATATCCTGTTATTATTAGTGCTAACCTTTCAGAGCCTGAAGAAGAAAGATTATTGAAAACTCTGAGGAAGCATCGTGCTGCTATTGGATATACTCTTGATGATCTTAAGGGCATTAGTCCCACTCTATGTCAACATAAAATAAATTTGGAAGCAGATGCCAAACTAGTTCGTGATCCTCAACGACGTCTGAATCCTAAAATGAAAGAAGTGGTAAGAAAAGAAATACTCAAGCTTCTGGAGGCAGGTATAATTTATCTCGTTGCTGATAGTCAGTGGGTAAGTCCTATCCATTGTGTCCCTAAGAAGGGAGGTATTACTGTTGTTCCTAATGATAAAGATGAATTGATTCCACAAAGAATTATTACAGGTTATAGGATGGTAATTGATTTCCGCAAATTAAATAAAGCTACTAAGAAAGATCATTACCCCTTACCTTTTATTGATCAAATGCTAGAAAGATTATGCAAACATACACACTATTGCTTTCTAGATGGTTATTCTGGATTCTCTCAAATACCTGTGTCGGCTAGAGATCTATCAAAGACTACTTTTACATGCCCTTTTGGTACTTTTGCTTATAGACATATGCCTTTTGGTTTATGTAATGCACCTGCTACCTTTCAAAGATGCATGATGTCTATATTCTCTGACTTTTGTGAAAAGATTTGTGAGGTTTTCATGGATGATTTTTCCGTCTATGGTTCCTCTTTTGATGATGGCTTGAGCAATCTTCATCGAGTTTTGCAGAGATGTGAAGAAACTAATCTTGTCTTGAATTGGGAAAAGTGCCACTTTATGGTTAATGAAGGTATTGTCTTGGGGCATAAAGTTTGTGAAAGAGGTATTGAAGTTGATAAAGCCAAGGTTGATGCTATTGAAAAGATGCCATGTCCCAAGGACATCAAATGTATAAGAAGTTTCCTTGGTCACGCCAGATTTTACAGGAGGTTCATTAAGGACTTCTCAAAAATTTCTCGGCCTCTGACTAATTTATTGCAAAAATATATACCATTTGTCTTTGATGATGATTGTGTAGAAGCATTTGAAATACTTAAAAAAGCATTAGTCTCTGCACCTGTTGTTCAGCCACCTGATTGGAATTTACCCTTTGAAATTATGTGTGATGCTAGTGATTATGTTGTAGGTGTTGTTCTAGGGCAAAGAGTTGATAAGAAATTAAATGTTATTCATTATGCTAGTAAGACTCTAGACAATGCTCAAAGAAATTATGCTACTACTGAAAAAGAGCTTTTAGCAGTTTGTATTTGCTTGTGATAAGTCCGGACCTTATATTATTGATTCTAAAGTAACTATTCACACTAATCATGCTGCTATTAAATACCTTATGGAAAAGAAAGATGTTAAACCTAGACTTATTAGATGGGTTCTCTTGCTACAAGAATTTGATTTGCATATTGTTGATAGAAAGGGAGCTGAGAACCCCGTTGCAGACAACTTGTCTAGGTTAGAGAATGTTCTTGATGACCCACTACCTGTTAGTGATAGCTTTCCTGATGAACAATTAAATGTTATAAGTACTTCTCATAATACTCCATGGTATGCTCATTATGCTAATTATATTGTTGCTAAGTTTATACCACCTAGCTTCACATAGCAGCAAAAGAAAAAGTTTTTCTGTGACTTGAGACATTACTTTTGGGATGACCCACATCTTTATAAAGAAGGAGTAGATGGTGTTATTAGACGTTGTGTACCTGAGCATGAACAGGAACAGATCCTACGCAAGTGTCATTCCGAGGCTTATGGAGGACACCACGCTGGAGATAGAACTGCACATAACGTATTGCAATCTGGTTTTTATTGGCCTACTCTCTACAAGGATGCCCATAAGTTTGTCTTGTCTTGTGATGAATGCCATATAATTGGTAATATTAGTAGACGTCAAGAAATGCCTATGAATTATTCTCTTGTTATTGAATCGTTTGATGTTTGGGGCTTTGATTATATGGGACCTTTTCCTGCCTCTAATGGATACACACATATTCTAGTGGCTATTGATTACATTACTAAGTGGGTAGAAGCTATTCCAACTAGTAGTGCCGATCATAACACTTCTATTAAAATGCTTAAGGATGTTATTTTCCAGAGGTTTGGAGTCCCTAGATATTTAATGACTGATGGTGGTTCACACTTTATTCATGGTGCTTTCCGTAAAATGCTTGCTAAGTATGATGTTAATCATAGAATTGCATCTCCTTATCACCCTCAGTCTAGTGGTCAAGTAGAGTTGAGCAATAGAGAGCTCAAATTAATTTTGCAAAAGACTGTTAATAGGTCTAGAAAGAATTGGTCTAAGAAACTTGAAGATGCATTATGGGCTTATAGAACTGCATATAAAAATCCTATGGGTATGTCTCCATATAAAATGGTTTATGGAAAAGCATGTCACTTACCTCTCGAACTAGAACATAAGGCGTATTGGGCTATTAAAGAGGTCAACTATGGTTTTAATCTTGCCAGTGAGAAGAGGTTATTTGATATTAGCTCACTTGATGAATGGAGAACCCAAGCTTATGAAAATGCCAAGTTGTTTAAAGAAAAAGTTAAAAGATGGCATGACAAAAGGGTACAAAAGCGTGAGTTTAATGTAGGTGATTATGTATTGCTATACAAGTCTCGTTTAAGATTTTTTGCAGGAAAACTTCTCTCTAAATGGGAAGGCCCCTATGTTATCGAGGAGGTCTATTGTTCCGGTGCCATAAAAATCAACAACTTTGAGGGCACAAATCCGAAGGTGGTAAACGGTCAAAGAATCAAACATTATATCTCAGGTAATCCCATAAATGTTGAAACCAATATTATTGAAACCGTAACCCCAGAGGAATACATAAGGAACACTTTCCGGAATATTTCAGACTCCAAAAAGGAATAGGTATGCGGTACAGTAAGTAAACCGACTCCAAAACAATTCTTAAGGCAATATTTCTCTGTTTTGGAATATTTAGAAAAATAGAAAAATAAGTAGCAGTCCGGGAAGGACACGAGGGCCCCACGAGGGTGGTGAGCGCGCCCTACCCCTCTGAGCACCTCGTGTGCCTTCCGGACTCCGTTTTCTTGCACGTTACGTATTTTGGTCGGTAAAAATTCATTATATGACCTCCTGAAGGTTTTGACTCCCGTATCACGCAATTCTCCTTTGTTCTTGTTTCGAGCTATTTTTCTGACAGATCTAGGTTATCATGTGTCAGGACCCCGACTCAATGCCACATCGATCTAGCATGTAACACCTCATATCACTTTGCGGCCTCACGCACGGTATTCCCACGGGTGTCGCCTTACCTTTGCCCGGGACCGTTTGCGCCTTTTGGCACACGTATATGACAGTGTCGCTAGCATCCATATGATAAGGAGCCCGGGCTGACATGGCTAGTCGTAAACCCAAAGCGGCACAGACTTACAGGGACAGGCATCCATGACCCAGCATCGAACGTGTCGGTCATCAGCGAGTGAATCCAGGCTGTAGCACTGGGCTAGCAGGACTCCGGTGAACTGGGCTGTAGCGGGCTAACAGGACTCCGGTATTCATCGCGTGACATTTCCCCGAAGGGACAGACACAGGAACGAAGAAGGACACATGCCGGCCAGCCTAAGTGTTCCGGAGCAGTAGCAAGCTACCATGGCTCGGTGGAAACACTAGGAGACATTTCCCGGTAAGAGAGGCTACTAAGGATAAACAACTAGATGGTCAGATCCCACACATACCAAGCATTTCAATCATACACACAATATGCTCGATATGTGCAAATACAACATGGCATCACAACATGACTCTACGACACAAGTAAATATTCAATAGGCTCCGAGGAGTGAGATATTACAAACATGGGTCTCATGACCCAACAATCAGAGCATACAAGTCAAAGCACAAGCGGAAGCTATCATGTCTGAGTACAGACATCTATAAATGAAAAAGGCTGAGAAGCCTGACTATCTATCAGATCCTGCCGAGGGCACAAGATCGTAGCTGAGGTATCAAGCTAAACGTCGAAGTCCAAGCGGAACTACTAGCGAGACCGAAGTCTCTCTGCAAAAACATAAAATAGGCAAACGTGAGTACAAATGTACCCAGCAAGACTTACATCAGAACTAACTACATATGCATCATTATCAACAAAGGGGTGGTGGGGTTTAACTGCAGCAAGCCAGCTTTGACTCGGTGGCTATCCTAAACTACGACTGCAAGCGACTCTTTTGAGGTGGCGCACACGAGTCCACATATTCACCAACCAATACACCACTATGGATCCGCTCCCGTCTCCCTACGAGAACGCCATCCATAGCACTCACGCTTATCTTGCGTATTCTAGAGTATCCACTTTCACTTGTCTATGAACTGATATAAGCAACCCAGAGGTCCTTTTCCGTGGACACGGCTATTCGAATAGATTAGGTTAACCCTGCAGGGGTGTACTTCTTCACACACGCTCTCACCACTTACCGCCGTTTACACGACATGTACTCGGCAACTGTCAGGACCCCGACTCGATGTCACATCGATCTAGCTGGTAACACCTCATATCACTTTGCGGCCTCACGCACGGTATCCCCACGGGTGTCGTCTTACCTTTTTCCCGGGACCGTTTGCGCCTTTTGGCTCACGTATATGATAGTGTCGCTAGCATCCATATGATAAAGAGCCCGGGCTGACATGACTAGTCGTAAACCCAAAGTGGCACAGACTTACAGGGACAGGCATCCATGACCCAGCTTCGAACGTGTCGGTCATCAGCAAGTGGGTCCGGGCTGTAGCACTGGGCTAGCAGGACTCCGGTAAACCGGGCTGTAGCGGGCTAACAGGACTCCGGTACTCAAAGCGTGACATTTCCCCGAAGGGACAGACACAGGAACGAAGAAGGACACATGCCGGCCAGCCTAAGTGCTCCAGAGCAGTAGCAAGCTACCATGGCTCAGCGGTAACACTAGGAGACATTTCCCGGTAAGAGAGGCTACTAAAGATAAACAACTAGATAGTCAGATCCCACACATACCAAGCATTTCAATCATACACACAATATGCTCGATATGTGCAAACACAACGAAGCATCACAACATGACTCTACGACACAAGTACTTTATTTAAGGCTCAGTGAGCCATACATAACATACACAAAGGTACGGGTCTCACGACCCAACATACAAGTCATACAGTCATACAAACCAGCAGCGGAAGTAACTTGTCTGAGTACAGACAACTAGTAAAATAAAAGAGGCTTGGAAAGCCTAGCTATACTACGTGGTCCTTCACAAGCTCAGGGTCACCACCTGGGTCTTTAGCCTACTCATTGATGTCAACGTCTACATAGAACCCATCAGAAGGGGTTGCAGCGTCTTCTGTAAAAATGTAGATTATAGCAACATGAGTACAAAGGTACTCAGCAAGACTTACATCAGATCCTACATACATGCATAGTATCAAGAAGGGTTGGTGGAGTTATTGCAGCAAGCCAGCTTTGACTCTTGGCTAGGCTAACCTACGATACTCCAACTTGAAATGGTTTTGCGCACACGAGTCCACTACTCACCACTTCAATACACTACCGAGGATCCACCTCCGTCTTCCTACGGAAGAGCCATCCTCGGCACTCACACTTATCTTGAGGCTTTTAGTAGTTTCCATTTACTTGTCTATGAACTGTATAGGCAACCAAGTAGTCCTTTACCGCGGACGCGGCTATTCGAATAGATTATGTTAACCCTGCAGGGGTGTACTTCTTCATACACGCTCTCACCACTTACCATCGTTTACACGACATGTACTCGGCAACCTTCAAGCGGAAGCCCAACGTGGGTGTCGGCCACGACCTACCTAATCACCTAAGTCTCCAATCCAGGTTTATCGCCTATCCAGGTTCCATCCGCAGGGAGTCCGGCCGAGGTTTCCCATACGGCCCCGAACGATGTGTACAGGGGTCCGTGACACCTAACGGGTGCCCGGTATCCCCGGCCACGTACCTAAGTGTCAGGACCCCGACTCGATGTCACATCGATCTAGCTTGTAACACCTCATATCACTTTGCGGCCTTACGCACGGTATCCCCACGGGTGTTGCCTTACCTTTTCCCGGGACCGTTTGCGCCTTTTGGCTCACGTATATGATAGTGTCGCTAGCATCCATATGATAAGGAGCCCGGGCTGACATGACTAGTTGTAAACCCAAAGTGGCACAGACTTACAGGGACAGGCATCCATGACCCAGCTTCGAACGTGTCGGTCATCAGCAAGTGGGTCCGGGCTGTAGCACTGGGCTAGCAGGACTCCGGTAAACCGGGCTGTAGCGGGCTAACAGGACTCCGGTACTCAAAGCGTGACATTTCCCCGAAGGGACAGACACAGGAACGAAGAAGGACACATGCCGGCCAGCCTAAGTGCTCCAGAGCAGTAGCAAGCTACCATGGCTCAGCGGTAACACTAGGAGACATTTCCCGGTAAGAGAGGCTACTAAAGATAAACAACTAGATGGTCAGATCCCACACATACCAAGCATTTCAATCATACACACAATATGCTCGATATGTGCAAATACAACGAAGCATCACAACATGACTCTATGACACAAGTACTTTATTTAAGGCTCAGGGAGCCATACATAACATACACACAAAGGTACGGGTCTCACGACCCAACATACAAGTCATACAATCATACGAGCCAGCAGCGGAAGTAACTTGTCTGAGTACAGACAACTAGTAAAATAAAAGAGGCTTGGAAAGCCTAGCTATACTATGGTCCTTCACAAGCTCAGGGTCACCACCTGGGTCTTTAGCCTACTCGTTGATGTCAACGTCTACATAGAACCCATCAGAAGGGGTTGCAGCGTCTTCTGTAAGATGTAGAGTATAGCAACATGAGTACAAAGGTACTCAGCAAGACTTACATCAGATCCTACATACATGCATAGTATCAAGAAGGGTTGGTGGAGTTATTGCAGCAAGCCAGCTTTGACTCTTGGCTAGACTATCCTACGATACTCCAACTTGAAATAGTTTTGCGCACACGAGTCCACTACTCACCACTTCAATACACTACCGAGGATCCGCCTCCGTCTTCCTACGGAAGAGCCATCCTCGGCACTCACACTTATCTTGAGGGTTTTAGTAGTTTCCATTTACTTGTCTATGAACTGTATAGGCAACCAAGTAGTCCTTTACCGCGGACGCGGCTATTCGAATAGATCATGTTAACCCTGCAGGGGTGTACTTCTTCATACATGTTTCCACCACTTAGCGTCTGCACACGACATGTGCTCGGCAGACTTCAAGCGAAAGCCGACGTGGGTGTAGACCACGACCTACCTAAACACTTAAGCCTCTAGTCCAGGTTTATCGCCTATTCAGGTTCCATCCGCAGGGAGTCCGGCCGAGGTTTCCCATACGGCCCCGAACGATGTGAACAGGGTTCCCGAGATACCTAACGGGTATTCGGTACACCGTCCCACGTACCTACCGCATCACAGCCCACCCCTACGGTCAGCGCTGTCCACGGCCTCCAGTAGGCTACAAACACCAGAAACTACTTGCAACTCCTGGACAGAGAGCTAGGGTGAATAAGAAGTCGAGCGGGGTCATATTTCAGGGCCCAATGCATGGTAGTAGCTGTATCTTAAATCACACATACAGAACTCAGTGCTTAAGGTCGGCTTCAATGAAACAACCCACCATGTACTCCTACATGGCCTCTCATCGATACCTTTACCAAATCGTGTTCACCACACCACTCTCATTACCGACATAATCATTTCACTCTAGCCCATCACCCAGATGAACCAGACCTGACACAACTCTAAGCATAGCAGGCATAGCAAGGTAGGAACAACACATACATATGGCTCAATCAACTCCTACACATGCTAGTGGGTTTCATCTAGTTATTGTGGCAATGACAGGTCATGCAGAGGAAATGGGTTCAACTACCGTAGCACACAGCAGTTTGAATCGCGTTGTCTTAATGCAGTAAAAGAGAGCAGGAGCGAGAACATGGGATTGTATCGATATGATCAAATGGTTGGTTGCTTGCCTGATGGTTCGATGCACGGATACGGTTCTTCGTTAGGGTAATCACGGTACTCCTCGGGAACAGATCCTGTCGCAAAGGGCATCGATACACAAGCATCACCAAACAATGTGCAACAATATGATGCATGCATGAAACATGGCAATATGAGTGTGTTGGGCTAATGCAACTAAAGCCAGAAGGGTTTGAACAAATTTGAATCAAAGATTCAAATTCCAAATTCAATTATGGCCTTTTAAAGTGCCTTTTCTTGTTCTGATTAAAACATCAATTTAACTTGTTTGATCATGCATGAAAATAGTACAGATGGATAGATTGGATTTTTCTGATCATTTTTCATATATAATTTGTCCAATTTGGAGTTACAGAATAAAAGTTATGAATTTTTGAAGTTTAAATAATATTCTGGAATTTCCTGATTTAATTTAAATCCAGAAATATCATTTACTGCGTCAGCCTGACATCACAGTGACATCAGCAGGTCAACAGAGCTGGCTCGGGTCAAACCTGACGTGTGGGGTCCACACGTCAGTGTCACAGGGGCTAATCCCGCGTTGACCCCGGGCTGGTTAGCTTTGACTAAGCCCTGGGGCCCACTTGTCAGCGTCAGTAGGTGGTGGGTTAGTGGCTAATTAACTAGGCCACGTCAGCTCGCCGGAGTTCTGGCCGGCGGCGACCATCAGTGCGGCGGCGATAGTGGTTTTGGTCGTTTCGGCCACCAAATGAACCGCGGAGGCCACCGGAGTGAAGCTGAGGACGACCCGCGGCTCTTGGCGGAGTCCGTTGGGGTCGGGGTGGCCGGAGTCGACGGCGGCGAGCTCGGCTGCGGCGGCCGGGGTTCGGTCGTGCACGGGAACGGTGTTGCAGGGCGTTAGGGGGGGTGTTGGAGCGTGCTACGTGCTCCTAGTGAGATGTGGAGCACGATGGTGTGCTCGGTTGGGCGCTACGGCGACCGTGGCCACGACGGCGACATCGCCGGCGGCGTGAAGGGGGAAACGCTCCGGGGGCTCACCGCGGTTGCAGTGGGCGTCGAAGCGGGCTCGGGGACGCGTCGGAGACGACGAATTTGACGGCGACGATGATCGGAGCCCGAAGAGGGGAACGGCGACGTGGCGGCGATGCAGGGCTTCCGGGGACCCGTGGAGCGGTGGGGAGGAAGAGGGAGTCGAGGCGGAGCTTCTGAGCTTGTCGGGGGAGCGAGGGGTGGTCGGAGGCAGTGGCTAAGGCGAACGGCGGCGACGGTGAGCTTCGGCCGTGAGAGAGAGAGAGCGAGGGAGAGCCGGGGGAGAGTGAATGGGGTGTCGGCGAGGTCGGGGCGACGACCAGAAGACGATCCACGCGGCGCAACGGCGACCAGGGCGATGCAGAGAGGCTGGGTGGTGCGTGGCGAGCTCGGGCGCGCCATGCTCACCTCCCTGCCTGCTCTGGCGAGGGGAAGCAGCTGGCTGGCACGGGCCAGCACAGTGCTGGGCCGGCTGGGCTGGGCCGCACAGGGAGGAGCCCAGGTAAGCTTCTCCCTTTATTTATTTTCTGTTTTCTGTTTTTATTTAATATATCTGCAACTTTGTTGAATTAAATAAAATACCTAGGCAACTCCAAAAATCACCAAACTACTCCTGGTCCATAGTTGGATTATTTCCAACATGAAACATTTTAGCTTGGAGATATTTGAGCATTTAAATATTTTATATTATTTTAAATGCCCAAATTCAAATATCTATGATTTAATTCAAAAACCTTGGGATGGCCTAGGAAAATGTGCACCACTTTTGGCAGAGGTTCTGAACCAAGACAAAAATGATGGGCATTTTAGAAGGGCATTTCAGGTTCATTGAAAATTATTTTAGTAAACCCTAGTTGGTTTCAGAGGGGACTGGGGGTTCTGTCATCCCCATTTCAAGTTTCTGATGAAAGAGTAAACATGATGCAACACTCTAATGCATGACTAGCTAGGGTGTGACAGCAACCTTCAAGCGGAAGCCCAACGTGGGTGTCGGCCACGGCCTGCCTAAACACTCAAGTCTCTAGTCCAGGTTTATCGCCTATTCGGGTTCCATCCATGAGGAGATCCGGCCGGAGTTTCGCTCACAGCCCCAAACGATGTGTACAGGGTTCCGTGACACCAAACGGGTGCCCGGTTTACCCGGCCACGTGCCTACCGCATCACAGCCCACCCCTACGGTCAGCGCTGTCCACGGCCTCCAGCATACTACAAACACCAGAAACTACTTGCAACTCCTGGACAGAGGACAAGGGTGATTAAGAAGCCGAGAGGGTCCATTGGTTTCTGGCCCAATGCGTGGTAGTAGCTGAATCATGGATCACAAACACAGAACTCAGTTCCTGAGGATGGCTGCAATGAGACAACCCACCATGTACTCCTACATGGCCTCTCATCGCTACCTTTACCAAATCGTGTTCACACACTTAGCTCACACACAGTAGGACATGTTCACACGCCTTTGATTCATCCCCGATGAATCAGACCTGACTCAACTCTAAGCAGTAGCAGGCATGACAAACAAACATGAATGAGTAGGCACAACAGGGCTCAAACAACTCCTACTCATGCTAATGGGTTTCATCTATTTACTGTGGCAATGACAGGTCATGCAAAGGATAAAGGGGTTCAGCTACCGCAGCAAGAAACAGATGAATCGGTGTTGTCCTAATGCAGTAAAAGAGAGCAGGAGCGAGAGAGTAGGATTGTATCGGAATGAACAAGGGGGTTTTGCTTGCCTGGCACTTCTGAAGATAACATTGAGTCTTCATCAGTGTCAACGATCACATCATCGGTATCACGTCTATCGAGAGGGGACAAATACCGGCAACACAGAAAGGAACACAATCAATGCGATGCACAATATGATGCATGATCATGACATGGCAAAATGAATGTGTTTTGGGCTAATGCAACTAGCAACAGATTAAATGAAGTTGGTTTGAATATAAAATTCAAATTCAAACTCCATATGTGATTATTCAAATGCCATTTATATGATTTGTGCTAAACAGCATCTATAAGTTGTTCTAACATGCATGAAAATGGTACAGATGGATTCCTTGAATTTTTCTGATAATTTTTCATATATAAATTATTTAATTTGGAGTTA
>NC_057803.1:354038765-354064687 GCF_018294505.1 Triticum aestivum
ACACCAACAATAACATCAACAGCAACAACAACAACAACAACAACAACAACAACAACAACAACAACAACAACAACAACAACAACAACAACAACAACAGCAATAGCAGCGATAACAACAACAAAATTGTGTGTAGTACCAATAGCAGGCGACATTATTAGCAGAATTATTTGCAAGAGGAGTA
Organism: Triticum aestivum; assembly: GCF_018294505.1. Taxonomy (NCBI): domain Eukaryota; kingdom Viridiplantae; phylum Streptophyta; class Magnoliopsida; order Poales; family Poaceae; genus Triticum; species Triticum aestivum. The sequence continues at coordinate 354,038,947 of NC_057803.1, forward strand.
CCAGCAGAACAACAGTAGCAAGTGGAGCAACAACGCATTATCAGTAGCAAGAGGAGAAGCACTATCACATAAACAATACCTGAAAATAGCAGCAACAGCAGCACGAAATGCTCCCACACTAGAACTACTCACCACCTATAGGAGAAGAAGAAGCTGATGTGAATATGGTCCAAGAAGAAGAAGTAGCAGATGTCCAAGAAGAAACATTAAATGTCCAAGAAGAAGCAACGACAGCTAATGCATACACACACTCCTTGTATAGAAGTACATCTACTTTTAGTTGTGCTCCTGGTGTTGGCATACACATAGGCATCCTAATCCTAGTGCTTCTATAACAATTACTTTGCTTGTTGTTAACAAGATTTGGAGTTTTCGAGTAGGCATTAGTCGATACTATACAGACATTAGGTTCAACATACTCTAAAGTGTTCATGAAAACTAAATATATGTTCATTTACATATACTCAAAAATCTTCATGAAAACTGAACATATGTTCATAGAACTTAACATATGTTTAACAACAAGTTTAACTTGCTCAAATTCTTTTAACTTGCTAAAATTTGCAAATGCTTGCTCCTAGTGCTTTAAATAAGAGTAATTTCAGTTTTCTTATTCTACCACAATTTCCCTAATTTTCCAATTTTTCTTTTGCTGCTGTAGGTATTAAGCAAATACAAAGGAAAAGAAAGTCACTTACAGATGAGCAAAGATATACTGCTTACGGTGAGGGATTTTCAAACCCAACCGACAAAAGTGCAAATAGACCATTATACCCTTATTCTGAATTTCGAACATGCCGTCTTCCTTGTGTCGGCCCCGCATCCAGGCGCCTCGGCCGTGTCCGGGCGCTCATCCCCGTCGTCTAGGTGCTCGCCCCCTCCTCCAGGAATCCATCACCATCTCGGAACTCATCCAGGAACTCATCCCCATTGCCTGGCTGCACCCAGCCTCGCATTCCCATGTCCTCCTCCTCGTGCCCTAGACCTCAACAACAACAACAACAACAACAACAACAGCAGCAGCAACAGCAATAGCAGCGACAACAACAACAACAACAACAACAACAACAACAACAACAAAATTGTGTGTAGTACCAATAGCAGGCGACATTATTAGCAGAATTATCTGCAAGAGGAGCACCAGCAGAACAACAGTAGCAAGTGGAGCAACAACACATTATCAGTAGCAAGAGGAGAAGCACTATCACATAAACAATACCTGAAAATAGCAGCAACAGCAGCACGAAATGCTCCCACACTAGAACTGCTCACCACCTATAGGAGAAGAAGAAGCTGATGTGAATATGGTCCAAGAAGAAGAAGTAGGAGATGTCCAAGAAGAAACATTAAATGTCCAAGAAGAAGCAACGGCAGCTAATGCATACACACACTCCTTGTATAGAAGTACATCTACTTTTAGTTGTGCTCCTGGTGTTGGCATACGCATAGGCATCGTAATCCTAGTGCTTCTATAACAATTACTTTGCTTGTTGTTAACAAGATTTGGAGTTTTCGAGTAGGCATTAGTCGATACTATACAAACATTAGGTTCAACATACTCTAAAGTGTTCATGAAAACTAAATATATGTTCATTTACATATACTCAAAATCTTCATGAAAACTGAATATATGTTCATAGAACTTAACATATGTTTAACAACATGTTTAACTTGCTCAAATTCTTTTAACTTGCTAAAATTTGCATATGCTTACTCCTAGTGCTTTAAATAAGAGTAATTTCAGTTTTCTTATTCTACCACAATTTCCCTAATTTTACAATTTTCTTTTGCTGCTGTAGGTATTCAGCAAATGCAAAGGAAAAGAAAGTCACTTACAGATGAGCAAAGATATACTGCTTACATGGCAATGCATATGTTGAATATGAGTAGGGTGGCATATTCAAAAGAACTGACAAGAAGGATGTTGCTCATGTTTTTCAAGCTGATATTCAACTTATTCAGAGAATCTAGAAGATAGTAGAGAAACAAAAAGATCTTGGTAAGGAGGTGGATGTGTCCAACCAAAAGAAAGGAAGATGTGGAAGGAAAGGAAAGGAGAATGTTCTATCTCAAATCCCCACAGTCCCATTGAATAGAAGGTCGACTCTCAGGTCACTTGCTAATGCATGGGGTGTCAGTCATACTACACTCTGCCGGAAACTCAAGCTTCGCAAGATTAGGAGGCACTCCAATCGTTTGAAGCCAAGCTTGAAAGAAAGGAATAAAAGAGAAAGGATCAAGTTTTGCATGTCCATGCTTGTCGAGACAACTTTAGCAGCTACATGACCCAAATTCATTAGTATGCACACATTGTGCATATTGATGAAAAGTGGTTCTGTATGAAAAAATGAACAAAAACTACTACCAAGCCCCTCAGGAAGATGACCCTATCAGAACCATTTGGAACAAGAACTGTATTGGCAAAGTAATGTTCCAGATCGTTGTTGCTTGACCGAGATACGATGTTGAAGGCAATATAACATTCTCAGGGAAAATTGGTGTCTGGCCTTTCGTCCAAGAGATTCTAGATACTAGAAGAAGTGAAAATAGAGCAAGAAGGACCATGGAAATCAAGAACGTCACTGTGAACCGACACATAAGGCAGAAGTATATGCTAGAGAAAGTGGTTCCGGGAATAAAAGAAGTGTGGCCCGCAGATGATATTGGCCCAATATTGATCCAACAGGACAACGTGAGGACATGTATTCTTCCCGGTGATGCAGAGTTTGCAGAAGCTGTGGCCACAACTAGTGTGGACATTAGAATAATACTACAACCCCTAAATTCTCTAGATCGGACCGCACTTGATCTTGGATATTTGAGATTCCTTGAGTCTTTGACTGACTACAGAGCCGCTACGACTATCAAAAACTGATTCAAGGTGTGCAGGAAGAGTTCATGAGTATGATGTTGACAAACTCAACCGAATATTTCTAACACTTTATACTATCATGGTTGAAGAGATGAACTATGCAGGTGGAAACTCATATAAAATTCCACATTTGCGGAAGGAGAGATAGGAAAGACAAGGAATGCTACCGCCTAGGATACATTTCCCTCGTGAAGTTTATGATAATGCCATGGAGATTCTAGCACAAGATGTCGAGTGAGAATGTAGTGGAGTATGATGAGACTTGTAGTACTATGCTAAGAATTGTGGTGCTATGACGAGACTTGTTTGTGGAAATGGATCCATGCAGTCTTTTTTGTCAAAATGGATTATATTGTTTTAAAGTTGTTTGTGGAAATGGATTATACTACATATGTGTTATAAGAAAGTATGAAATGGATTATATTGTGTTGTTTGAAATGGAGTACTCCATATGTGTTGTTTGAAATGGAGTGTGAAAGTTTATGAAATTATTTGCAACTTTCTAAATTTTATAATTTATGAAAGTTTCTAAAATTTGATGCAAGTTCATAAATTATATGCACAATTCTAACATTTATATGAATTTTGCAATTTTAGAAAGTTTATGAATAATTTCTTGAATATGCAAGTTGTGTTGTTCTTTGGAGTAGTGTTTGGAGAGGTAAGGAATGGAGATGACAGGAAAGGCATGCGTGCGTGCTATGTTTTAGCTATAGTACACTAATGGAGAGTTTGTTTGTTTGAGAAGAACAGAAAAGGCAATGAGAGGAAAAGCAAGGAGAAGAAAGGAAAGGAGTTGTCACAGCCCTAGAATATCTGAGTGTAATAGTTGCATCCATGAGCATGCATCATGTTTAAATTGAAGAAACTTGAATTGAGGGAATTTGAAAGCCTCAAAATCTTTTAAAAGAAGGGCAAGAACCCTTTAAATTGCATTCAGTGAATCCAAAATTCCCTAAAAACAGTTTTGAGAATTTTGGCAACGGTTATATACCAAACCAAAATCTTGGAACATTTTTAAGGAATTATTTAGTCTTTGATTTTAAAACAATATTCTATTTGAATTTGAAAATAAATTCAAATATATATATATATATTTATATGTTTTTAATGCTATGTGATAATTTATATGCATTTGGAAATGTCCAATGCGTAACATAAGATATACTTAGAGGATATTTGGCACTAATGGAGAGTTTGTTTGTTTGAGAAGAACAGAAAAGGCAATGAGAGGAAAAGCAAGGAGAAGAAAGGAAAGGAGTTGTCACAGCCCTAGAATATCTGAGTGTAATAGTTGCATCCGTGATCATGCATCATGTTTAAATTGAAGAAACTTGAATTGAGGGAATTTGAAAGCCTCAAAATCTTTTAAAAGAAGGGAAAGAACACATTAAATTGCATTCAATGAATCCAAAATTCCCTAAAAATAGTTTTGTGAATTTTGGCAACGGTTATATACCAAACCAAAATTTTGGAACATTTTTAAGGAATTATTTAGTCTCTGAATTTAAAATGCTATGTGATAATTTATGTGCATTTGGAAATGTCCAATGCGTAACACAAGTTATACTTAGAGGATATTTGGCAGTGTTTTGATATGTTCTAAAGTTTAAACAGTGGCAAGTTTAAATAAAAGAAAACAAAACAGAAGAAATAGAACAGACAAAGGAAAGGGCCTTACCTGACTTACCTGCCTGGCCCAACTCCTGTTCTGGCCCAGCCCACAGGGGCAACACTGTCTTCTTCCTCCTGCCAGGAGGAGAAGCAGTTGCGTGCCTGCACGCGCGCGGCCGATGACGCCACCTCCTGCTCCAGCGTGACGTCCCGGTGCTTCCAGCCACACCAGTGAGACGCCCATACCCCCTAGACCCCCCCCTCTCAGTGCTCTCTCTCCCCTCACCTGGACCCCTCTCTCTCACCCACCCGTGCGCATCCGTCGCCCCCGCTCGCTGCCACCGCGGCCACCAGCCAACTCTAGCCCTTGGACGTGTTCCCTAGATCGGTTTTCTTCCTCTACGTCTACTGCCCTGAGACACGCGACACCAGACGTGCTACAACGCCAACTACGCTATCGTCCTCGTCCTCTGCATTCGACCACCGCCGTCATCGATTCGCCGCGTACATGACCTCCCCGAGCAAGCCGAGCCTCTCTTCGTGATCATGGTGAGCTTCACCGTCGTTTCCCCCTAACCCCGATGCCTAGCGCTCACTGTAGCCGCCATTTCCCATGGTGCCCGAAGCACGCCGCTGCATGAGCTCATCGCTGACGAGGTTTCGGTGGCCAGTCGGTCTTTTTCATATGTCCGTTCGCTTTGTGGGAGACTGCAGAATGCGTACATGCTAATCGTAGATCCTCCCATGCATGGTGTCGTCGTTTTAATCAGCGCCCGAACTCCGGCCGCCGCCACAAGCTCGCTTCCGGTGAACTCCGGCCACCCCGTGCCATTCTATTGGTTCCCCTGGATGCGCGAGGGCACGGGCTACCTCCTGGTGCCCTCGGCGCGTCGATCCGTCGCCTCTAGCGCAACTCCGGCGGACGCCGCCGTGGTTTGAGGTCGCCGCCGGCCAAAACTCTGGTGTGCTGACGTGGCCTAATTAGTTTAGGCACTAACAACCCCCTGGTCACCGATAGTGGGCCCCAGGCCCTATTAGTTATAGTTAAGATTAGTTTTAACCTTAATTAACCCCTGAGACACTGACACGCGGGACCCACAAGTCAGGCTTAACCTGGACCGCGCATGTTGACTTGATGATGTCACACTGATGTCATGCTGACAGAGTAAAGGAATTTTTTGATTAAAACAAATTCAGAAAATTCCAGAAAACAGTTAAAACTTCTAAAAATCATAGAAAATAATCTATAACTCAGATTGAAAAGATTTATATATGAAAAATGATCAGAAAAATCCAAAGAATCTGTTTATGACATTTTCATGCATGTTTAAACAACTTACAGCCATTGTTTATGACAATTTGAATAAATGGCATTTTAAATGTCCCATGTGGAGTTTGAATTTGAACCTAGAGTTCAAATCAACTCCATGTAAATCGTTTCTTGCTGCATGAGCTCAAATCATAGCATATTGCCATGTCACATTCATGCATCATATTGTTGCATCGCATTGATTGTGTTTCTTCTCTGTTGCCAGTATTTGTTCTCTCTGAGTAGACGACGTCCGATGATGAGTTCGATGACATCGATGAAGAGCTATACTATATTTGGAAGTGCCAGGCAAGAAAAACCCCCTTGTTCATTCCGATACAATCCCACTCTCTCGCTTCTGCTCTCTTTTACTACATTAGGACAATAACGATTCAACGGTTACTTGCTGTGGTAGTTGAACCCCTTTCCTCTGCATGACCTGTCATTGCCATAGTAAATATATGAAACCCACTAGCATGAGTAGGAGTTGTTTGAGCCCTGATGTGCCTACTCATTCATGCTTGTTGTCATGCCTGGTCCTGCTTAGAGTTGAGTCAGGTCTGATTCATCGGGGATGAATTGGAATGTGGTGAACATGTCCTACTATTGGGAGCTAAGTTTGTGAACACGATTTGGTAAAGGTAGCGGTGAGAGGCCATGTTGGAGTACATGGTGGGTTCTCTCAATGAAACCATCCTCACGAACTGAGTTCTGTGTTTGTGATCCACGAACAGTTACTACCACACATTGGGCTCCGGGCACTTCAAGCTCTCTCGAATTATTAATCAACCTGATCTCTGTCCAGGAGTTGCAACTAGTTTCTAGTGTTTGTAGGTAGTGTCAGTAGTCTACCAAGTGGCACCCGGTACAGGTGGGCTTGGGACAGACTAGGCACCATGGCCGGGTATAACAATCATCGCCCGTTTGGTGGGCTTGGAACCCTGTACAAATCGTTTGAGGCCGCGAGCGACACCCCGGCCGGATCTCCTTGCAGATGGAACCCGAATAGGCGATAAACCTGGACTAGAGACTTGTGTGGTTAGGTAGGTCGTGGCCAACTCCCTCGCCAGGATTCCGCTTGAAGGTTGCCGAGATACACAACGTGTATATGGTGGTAACTGGCGAGAGCATGTGTGAAGAAGTACACCCCTGCAGGGTTATAAATGATCCATTCGAATAGCCGTGTCGGCGGTAAAGGACTTCTGGGTTGCCTGTACAGTTCATAGACAAATGAAAGTGGATACTCTAAAACGCGCAAGATAAGTGTGAGTCCTATGGATGGCATTCTCGTAGGGAGATGGGAGCGGATCGATAGTTGTGTATTGATTGGTGAATATGTGGACTCGTGTGCGCCATCTCAAAAGAGTTACCAGCGGACGTAGTTCAGAATAGCCACCAAGTCAAAGCTGGCTTGCTGTAGTTAAACCCCACCATCCCTTTGTTGATATTGATGCATATGTAGCTAGATGTGATGTAAGTCTTGCTGGGTACATTTGTACTCACGTTTGCTTAATTTATGTTTTTGCAAAGAGACTTTAGTCTCGCTAGTAGTTCCGTGTGGACTTCGATGCTTAGCTTGTTACCTAAGCTACGATCTTGTACCCTTGGGAGGGTCTTGTAGATAGTCAGGCTTCTCAACGTTTTTCATTTATAGTTGTCTGTACTTAGACATGTTTATGGTTCCACTTGTTGCTTGTATGCTCTGTATGTTGGGTCATGAGGCCCATGTTTGTAATACATGGCGCCTCAGAGCCTAATGAATAAATACTTTGAGTTGTAGAGTTTTGTTGTGATGCCATGTTGTACTTGCACTTATCGAGCATATTGTGTGTATGATTTGAAATGCTTGGTATGTGTGGGATCCGACAACCTAGTTGTTTATCCTTGGTAGCCTCTCTTACCGGGAAATGTCTCATAGTGCTTCCACTGAGCCATGGTGGCTTGCTACTGCTCCAGAACATTTAGGCTGGCCGGCATGTGTCCTTCTTCGTTCCTGTGTCTGTCCCTTCGGGGAAATGTCACGCGGTGTCTACTGGAGTCCTGTTAGCCCAACTGCTACAGCCCGGATTCACACGCTGATGACCGACACGTTCGTTGCTGGGTCATGTATGCTTGTCCTTGTAAGTTAGTGCCACTTTGGGTTTACGACTAGTCATGTCAGCCTGGGTTCTTTGTCATATGGATGCTAGCGACACTATCATATACGTTAGCCAAAAGGCGCAAACGGTCCCGGGCCAGGTAAGGTGGCACCCGTGGGAATACCGTGCGTGAGGCCACAAAGTGATATGATGTGTTACATGCTATATCGGTGTGACTTAGGATCGGGGTCCTGACAGGTTTGGTATCAGAGCCTGACTGCCTATAAGATTACCAAGCCAACTGGTCGGAGTTGAGTCTAGAAATTCTTTAGTTATGTAAGGGAATTGATTGTGGAAGGGAATGTAAGGCTCTTTTTACTCCTTTACCTTATGCCCTTCTGATCTGAGTCATCCTCTTCTTTCCTACGTGGGTTATGGACTAGGATCTCATCTCTCTATCAGGTTCACGTGTTACTAATCCGTAGAATCTTAGGATTGCTAGTTCCAGGCCTCAGTTCAGTTTCTACTACTTTTAGTATGTTGTCAGTTGAACCAGAACCTTGATATGATGTTGTTATGTGACTATGCAAATCCTTGTGAATGTCTCAAATCTTTTCGTGAGCATTTACAGTCGTTATGTTGTCCGAGTCATCCCAGGTTTCTAAATAATCTTATGCACTTGCAAATCTTTCCTCCATGTTCCCGATGTCCTTTTGGGCCGGATTAAGCACACTAATCGGTGTGTCGAGGTACTCCATTGCCTCGGCGTATATGTTGAAGCTATATATTATTATGACACTAGGGTATTTTATAGAACCACCCAGTAATATGGCCATGTTTTGTGTTCCCAGTGTGATGATTCTGGCCGTCATTCTCGAAAGCATCTCGTGATGCCATATAGTTAGTAGGCATTCTACCCCTGGGTTCTTCAACCCAAGATTCACTCTACTTACCTCACGTTGATAGTGTTTGCTAGTTCCTTTAGGATATTAGTAGCCTTTGTGATAGTAATTTAGGTTCATGGTATATCATTCTTCCAAATACCATGAACCATCCTTGGTGGAAGTTCTTTTGAACCAAAAGATCACAACAAGAGTGCTCTCGATGAGTTCTCCATTCTACATTGTGACTCTGCCAGTCCTACCTTTCAGCGTGGGTTGTCCGGAAGAAATGATGAGCTTTGCTCGACATACTAATCTATGCATCCACAACTCAGAAACTTGTATGTTCCTTGAGTTGTTCCTCTTTAGTTGTATCCTGACCTCCGTTTATCAAGTGATAGTCAGGAATAGTTGTGCATTCATGTTCAACGACGCCTTTTACTCTCGTGGTCTGTCAAGTCGTTCTATTCCGAAATGACTAGGAGAAACAAACTCCAGTACCTCATCAATATCCAGGATTGGGTCAAAGCAGTTGTATTCCGCAGATCAAATATCACTCCAGCTTTTGTTGTGCTCAACCCTGGAGTATTATCCCCTTTATGTCAGGACTCTCATGAGAATTGCACCACCTCTTATGAATTCTTGATGAAGTGATACTTCTTGCCATCACCGTTCATTCCTCGATCTCCGTGTTATTGTAACCAGAATACTGACAAGTGAATCGTGATGTGTGAAATCAATACTCCTAGCAACCACGTTGCTTGGTAGTTAATGGACAATACTCTCATTCTTAGCGTTCTGGTTATTGAGTCGTCATCCTAAGATTGATCGTGCTACCTAGTCCTTATTTCTGGTGCACACTTCGATCGACGAGTTGGGAATTTGTCAAATCCCTTGCTCTCTTGATCATATCATCTTCCCCTAAAAAGCAAGATTGTTCTCGAGCTTAGTAACATATAGGTGGTTCGTGATTTTCTGAATATCTTCTCGGAAGTATCACCAGGCTATTCCCTGACCGCTATGTTGAGCTCGTGATCAAGTTGGTTCCTTGTAACCACCCCTTCTCCAAGAATTCTATGTTGGATACCCTGAACTAGTTGGTTGAGCTAAACAACAACTTGGAGAGTTGGAAGATGATAGCTTGTCCGACTTAGTTCATCGCTAAGGGATATCTTTTTGTGTGTTTGTTGAAGAAATATGATATCTTCATCGATTGATCCTCGTGATCAGTTGTTGGATTTATTGCCTTGTCAAAACTTTGATTTGAGTGTGGGCTATCGTCAAATCAAATCAGAACCAATGATGTTTGTAATGTTGTCTTACTCGCGGTTGATCCCTCGAGCATACACCATTATATCCTTTGGTCTGACCAATGCTATCACCTTGTTCACATAGTCGTGGAATTCCATTTTATGGAAATCTTGATAAATTGTTGTTGAGCCCATCGACAACATCCTTGTCTCCTCTATGACTCATGTTGAACGTTGAGCTAGTGTTGGAAACTTTGTAAGCATTGCCTTCATGTTCCGCTCATGAGGTATATGTTTTGGGGAAAGAAGTGACTTTCTGCAAGTTCACGTGCATTAGGTGTAAGTTGCCGCCATGAATTTGAGAAAGGTTTGTTTTGTTTCCTCTGGAATCATCCCAAATCAGTCATGCATACGTGTGAAGTATTCTATGGTTTGGTAGATTAATTACCTCCACTCCATATGTATTCCCTAGAACACCAAGCCATTGATTGATTTGTGCAAGGAGAAGAAGTTCCTTCCTAAGAGCTAATCCGGACTTGTGTAAGGACTTCGATATCCTTGATGATGGTTCCTCACCTGATCTTTGGTAGTGTTTTATTATAAGACTACTATGTGGTCATGCTTGTCAAGGATAACGTGTTCACATGTGTGTAGCGGAACCATCTCATGTTTTGGAGCTTACTACCGTAGTTCATTTCCTGAGAATCTCGCAACGTCATGTCGTCGACTTGTGTTGCAACCTTCCTTTTCAGACATGCTGAGTCTGAATCATCTCGCCACCAACCAGATCTGAATTTCAAGTGGATATGATGGTTGGGACATTTCAAGACTTTGATCTTGGTTTTTCTGTATTCCTGGTAAGTCAATGTAGTGGTCATTTTGCTGAGTCAAGATATCATCCACTCCCCATGAGGATTTAACTTATTTTGGAAGTTGATCCTTCTGGACCTTTGTGTTCCCGAAGTCCAACCTTTACTTGATGACCATGTTGATGCCACTTTGAAGTATGATAGTGGTATCTTAAACATCATGGAGAACATTAGAAGCAGAGTGCTAAATGTCTCTCGGACGATAATCCAGATTTTGTTTCCTTGGCATTGCTAATGTGAAATCTGAGAAAGTGTTGTCTTTCTTTGCATCTGCATCCTCCATAGCTATTCATCAGGGTAGTATGAAGTGTTGCCAGGATCTTTGACATGGATGTTGGTAAAACCTTGATGAATATGGAAATGCTCAAGTTCTTGAGAGCATGCTCGGCCACTGGGTTATATCCTCGGCATCATTTGGAATGTGCCTTCTGTTGCCGAGTTGTTCTACAACTCCAGTTTCCTTTCAACTGAGTATGCCATTCCTTTAAATTCTTTCAAATGATCAATTACGAATTGCCTTAGGCTGGTATGAAGAGTTCCAATGATCTTTATGTCAAAAGTAATTCTTTTGCCACTTAAGGGAATACTTCTATGAGCCACCTACCCTAAGGTGCCCCGTTATGGAATCATGGCAATTTAGCTCCCCGCTACTTTGAAACGCATCCACCGTCCTTTTAAGTGTGGGATTGTTGCCTACCAAATTGAACCCTTGTCATCGGCCTGTTTCGATTGCTACTGATGTGTGTTTTGCGCCTCAACTCGAGAGATATTGTTATGTCTCATTCCATGAGTTGATCGTCAGTTGTTCGATCTTCGAGAAGATCGATTCCTATAAAGTATCTTTCTGTCATCATCATGCTGGATGAAGATCTCGAAAGCAAAGACGTAAAGATCAATATGAAGCAATTGGATCAAGAAGATTGTGATAGCTTTGTGTCCCCTCGGTCTTCTTACCTCACGTCATGAATCTCGGTATGAGATTCTTGTTTCGTGGGGGTGAGTTGTCACAGCCCTAGAATATCTGAGTGTAATAGTTGCATCCATGAGCATGAATCATATTTAAATTGAAGAAACTTAAATCGAGGTAATTTCAAACCCTCAAAATCTTTTAAAAGAAGGGCAAGAACCCTTTAAATTGCACTCAGTGAATCCAAGATTCCCTAAAAATAGTTTTGAGAATTTTGGCGAGGATTATATACCAAACCAAAATTTTGGAACATTTTCCAGGAATTATTTGGTCTCTGAATTTGAAACAATATTCTATCTGAATTTGAAAATATAAAAATATATTCAAATATATGTATATGGATATGTTTTTAAATGCTCTGTGATAATTTATGTGCATCTGGAAATGTCCAATGAGCAACATAAGTTATACTTAGAGGATATTTGGCACTGTTTTGATTTCTTCTAAATTTTAAGCAGTGGCAAGTTTAAATAAAAGAAAACAAAATAGAAGAAATAAAACAGATACGTCTCCAACGTATCTATAACTTTTTATTGTTCCATGCTATATTATATTCTGTTTTGGGCATTATTGGTATTTATTATACACTTTTATATTATTTTTGTGACTAACCTATTAACCGGAGACCCAGCCTAGAATCGCTGTTTTTTGGCCTATTTTAGGGTTTCGCAGAAAAAGAATAAAAAACAGAGTCCAAACGGAATGAAACCTTCGGGAACGTAATTTTCGGAACGAACATGATCGAGAGGACTTGGACCCTACGTCAAGACATCAGCCAAGAGGCCACGAGGTAGGGGGGCGCACCTACCCCCTGGGCGCGCCCTCCACCCTCGTGGGCCCCCTGTTACTTAACCGACGTTCTCCTTCCTCCTATATATACCTACATACCCGCAAACTACCAGATACGGAGCCAAAACCCTAATTCCACCATCGTAACTTTCTGTATCCACAAGATCCCATCTTGGGGCCTGTTCCGGAGCTCCACCGGAGGGGGCATCGATCACGGAGGGCTTCTACATCAACACGATAGCCCTTCCAATGAAGTGTGAGTAGTTTACCTTAGACCTACGGGTCCATAGTTATTAGCTAGATGGCTTCTTCTCTCTTTTTTGGATCTCAATACAAAGTTTTCCCCCTCTCTTGTGGAGATCTATTCGATGTAATCTTCTTTTCCGGTGTGTTTGTTGAGACCGAAGAATTGTGGGTTTATGATCAAGTTTATCTATGAACAATATTTGAATCTTATATGAATTCTTTTATGTATGATTGGTTATCTTTGCAAGTCTCTTCGAATTATTAGTTTGGTTTGGCCTACTAGATTGATCTTTATTTCAATGGGAGAAGTGCTTAGCTTTGGGTTCAATCTTGCGGTGTCCTTTCCCAGTGACAGTAGGGGACGCAAGGCACATATTGTATAGTTGCCATTGAGGATAACCAGATGGGGTTTATTTCATATTGCATGAGTTTATCCCTCTACATCATGTCATCTTGCTTAAAGCGTTACTGTGTTCTCTTGAACTTAATACTCTAGATGCATGCTGGATAGCGGTCGATGTGTGGAATAATAGTAGTAGATGCAGGCATGAGTCGGTCTACTTGTCTCGGACATGATGCCTATATACATGATCATACCTAGATATTCTCATAACTATGCTCAATTTTGTCAATTGCTCAATAGTAATTTGTTTACCCGCCGTGAATACTTATGCTCTCGAGAGAAGCCACTAGTGAAACCTATGGCCCCCGGGTCTATCTTCCATCATTTTAATCTTCCAATACTTAGTTATTTCCTTTACCTTTTATTTTACTTTGCATCTTTATCATAAAAATACCAAAAATATTATCTTATCATATCTATCAGATCTCACTCTCGTAAGTGACCATGTAGGGATTGACAACCCCTTATCGCATTGGTTGCGAGGATTTATTTGTTTGTGTAGGTATGAGGGACTCGTGCGTGGTCTCCTACTAGATTGATACCTTGGTTCTCAAAAACTGAGGGAAATACTTACGCTACTCTGCTGCATCACCCTTTCCTCTTCAAGGGAAGACCAACGCAAGTGCTCAAGAGGTAGCAAGAACGATTTCTGGCGTCGTTGCTGGGGAGGTCTACGCAAAACTGAACATACCAAGTACCCATCACAACCCTTATCTCCCGCATTACATTATTTGCCATTTGCCTCTCGTTTTCCTCTCCCCCACTTCACCCTTGTCATTTTATTCGCCCTCTCTCTCTATCCTCCCTCTCCTTCTCTATTTTCCTCCTTTTGCCCGTTCGTCGTTTGCTTGTGTGCTGGATTGCTTGCTTGTCATTATGGCTAGTCCCCTATCTTCCCCTTCGTCTCCTGAGTTTGAGGTTCTTCACTTCAAACAAAGACAAGGAGAAAACATAAAAGATGCTTGGTTTAGAATGATGGGGTTTTATCATAATTGCACCCTAGAGGTGAATTTTAGAATTCTGCTTCGCAACTTTTATGTTGGATTAAATTTATCTCATAGACAACTCTTGGATTGCGTTCCAAAAGGCAATTTTATTGAAATTGATCCCAGTATTGCAAATGAAATTATAGAGGGTATAGTGGGAACACTACCCCAACAAAAAGGGCATCATCATACCCAAGAAGAAACGCAAATTTTCAAGAAAATTTGTGAAGGAACCAAGATCTTACAAAAATCTCTTGAACCTCTTAAGAGTGTTAGCGGGAATGTCCACCGCATGAATATGTTGATTACCCTTTGCAATAAGCGTTTGGATTCTTTAGATCTCAAAATTTCTGAATATGAGGGTAAACTTAAGGAACCTCCTGGATTCAAGCATAACTCCGTAAAAAAATTAAAAACCCAAGATGATATTACTTAGATCTATCCTTGCTTTTTATGCCTAGCTAGGGGCGTTAAACAATAGCGCTTGTTGGGAGGCAACCCAATTTTATTTTTATTACTTGCTTATTGCTCCTGTTTAGCAATAAATAATTTATCTAGACTCTGTTTTGGTTGTGTTTTTTGTGCTTAACTAGTGTTTGTGCCAAGTTGAACCGTTGGGATGACTTGGGGAAAGTCTTGTTAATCTTGCTGTAAAAAACAGAAACTTTAGTGCTCACAAGAAATGCTACCATTTTTATTTGGAAAGTGCTATTTAGTTAAAAAAAATTGCACATGATTAATAGATAAATTCCTCATGTCCATCAATTTATTTTAGAATTTTTGGGGTTCCAGATCTTGCGTTAGCTACAGATTACTACAGACTATTCTGTTTTTGACAGATTCTGTTTTTCATGTGTTGTTTGCTTATTTTGATGAATATATGGCTAGTAAATTAGTTTATAAACCATAGAGAAGTTGGAATACAGTAGGTTTAACACCGATATAAATAAATAATGAGTTCATTTCAGTACCTTGAAGTGCTGTTTTTTTTCTTTCGCTAACGGAGCTCACGAGATTTTCTACTTTAAGTTTTGTGTTGTGAAGTTTTCAAGATTTGGGTAAAGATTTGATGGATTATGTAACAAGGAGTGGCAAGAGCCTAAGCTTGGAGATTACCATGGCACCCCCAAGATAATCTAAGGACACCTAAAATCCAAAGCTTGGGGATGCCCGGGAAGGCATCCCCTCTTTCGTCTACTTCTGTCGGAAACTTTACTTGGAGCTATATTTTTATTTACCACATGATATGTGTTTTGCTTGGAGAGTCTTGTATTATTTGAGTCTTTATTTGTTAGCTTTCCACAATCATCCTTGATGCACACACCTTTTTGAGAGAGACACACATGATTTGAAAATTATTAGAATACTCTATGTGCTTCACTTATATCCTTTGAGTTATATAGTTTTTGCTCTAGTGCTTCACTTATATCTTTTAGAGCACGGTGGTAGATTTGTTTTATAGAAACCATTGTTCTCTCATGCCTCACTTAGATTATTTTCAGAGTCCTACAAAACAGCATGGTAATTTTCTTTAATTATTTGAGGCATTCAAGATTAATAAATAAAATTTTCTTATGAGTGTGTTGAATACTATGAGAAGTTTGAAACTTGATAATTGTTTTGAGATATGGAGATGGTGATATTAGAGTCGTGCTAGTTGAGTAGTTGTGAATTTTAGAAATGCTTGTGTTGAAGTTTGTGATTCCCGTAGCATGCACGTATGGTGAACCATTATGTTAAGAAGTCAGAGCATGATGTATTTATTGATTCTCCTCCTTATGAGTGGTGGTCGGGGACGAGCGATGGTCTTTTCCTACCAATCTATCCCCCTAGGAGCATGTGCGTAGTACTTTGCTTCGATAACTAATAGATTTTTGCAATAAGTATGTGAGTTCTTTATGACTAATGTTGAGTCCATGGATTATATGCACTCTCACCCTTCCACCATTGCTAGCCTCTCTAATACCGCGCACCTTTCGCCGGTATCATATACCCACCATATACCTTCCTCAAAACAGCCACCATACCTACCTATCATGGTATTTCCATAGCCATTCCGAGATATATTGACATGCAACTTTCCATCGTTCCGTTTATCATGACATGCTCCATCATTGTCATATTGCTTTGCATGATCATGTAGTTGACATTTTAGTAGTGGCAAAGCCACCGTTCATAGTTCTTTCATATAAGTCACTCATGCATCATTGCTATCCCGGTACACCACCGGAGGCATTCATATAGAGTCATACTTTGTTCTAGTATCGAGTTGTAATCATTGAGTTGTAAATAAATAGAAGTGTGATGATCATGATTCATAGAGTATTGTCCCAAATAAAAAAAGAGAAAGGCCAAAGAAAAAAAAGCCCCAAAAAAGGGGCAATAGTACTATCCTTTTTCCACACTTGTGCTTCAAAGTAGCACCATGATCTTCATGATAGAGAGTCTCTTTTGTTATGACTTTCATATACTAGTGGGAATTTTTCATTATAGAACTTGGCTTGTATATTCCAATGATGGCTTCCTGAAAATGCCCTAGGTCTTCATGAGCAAGCAAGTTGGATGCACACCCACTTAGTTTCTTTTTGTTCAGATTTCATATATTTATAGCTCTAGTGCATCCGTTGCATGGCAATCCCTACTCACTCACATTGATATCTATTGATGGGTATCTCCATAGCCCGTTGATACGCCTAGTTGATGTGAGACTATCTTCTCCCTTTTTGTCTCCTCCACAACCACCATTCTATTCCACCTGTAGTGCTATGTCCATGGCTCACTCTCATGTATTGCGTGAAGATTGAAAAAGTTTGAGAACATTAAAAGTATGAAACAGTTGCTTGGCTTGTCATCGGGGTTGTGCATGATTTGAATACTTTGTGTGGTGAAGATGGAGCATAGCCAGACTATATGATATTGTAGGGATAACTTTCTTTGGCCATGTTATTTTGAAGAGACATAATTGCTTAGTTAATATGCTTGAAGTATTGTTATTTCTATGTCAATTTAAACTTTTGTCTTGAATCTTTTGGATCTGAATATTCATACCACAATTAAGAGAATTACATTGAAATTATGCCAAGTAGCATTCCACTTCAAAAATTCTATTTTTATCATTTACCTACTCGAGGACGAGCATGAATTAAGCTTGGGGATGCTTGATACATCTCCAACGTATCTATAATTTTTGATTGTTCCATGCTATATTATATTCTGTTTTGGACATTATTGGGCTTTATTATACACTTTTATATTATTTTTGGGACTAACCTATTAACCAGAGGCCCAGCCCAGAATTGTTGTTTTTGCCTATTTTAGGGTTTCGCAGAAAAAGAATAAAAAATGGAGTCCAAACGGAAAGAAACCTTCGGGAACGTGATTTTCGGAACGAACATGATCGAGAGGACTTGGACCCTATGTCAAGACATCAACCAGGAGGCCACGAGGTAGGGGCGCGCCTACCCCCCTTGGCGCGCCCTCCACCCTCGTGGGCCCCCTGTTACTCCACCAATGTACTCCTTCCTCCTATATATATGTACGTACCCCCAAACTACCAGATACGAAGCCAAAACCCTAATTCCACCGTCATAACTTTCTGTATCCACGAGATCCCATCTTGGCGCCTGTTCCGGAGCTCCGCCGGAGGGGGCATCGATCACGAAGGGCTTCTACATCAACACCATAGCCCTTCCGATGAAGTGTGAGTAGTTTACCTCAGACCTACGGGTCCATAGTTATTAGCTAGATGACTTCTTCTCTCTTTTTCGGATCTCAATACAAAGTTCTCCCCCTCTTTTGTGGAGATATATTCGATGTAATCTTCTTTTGCGGTGTGTTTGTTGAGATCGATGAATTGTGGGTTTATGATCAAGTTTATCTATGTCACATCCCTAGCTTCTGGTAATGCTCTAGGCTAGCTTCATGTGTGCAACATGTTTAAATTGTATGAAATTTGAAATGGGGATGACCAAGCCCTAGCACCAAAGCATTGCAAATAGGTTCAACTTCAAAATATTTTCAAAGAACCCAAATTGGTTTGCAAAAATGTTCATGATCACTGGAAAAGGGTGAAAACCATATCCAGAGATGATGGATATTTTTCCAAGACATTTTTGGATTTTTTTGAATAAACCATATTGTATTTGACTTTGGGCATTTGAATACTATAAATAATTTAAATGTTCAAATAAATGTTGGAAATTGTTAAGGGTCACTGAAATAATTCAGAAAGCACCCATAATTATTTCCAGGATTTTATAAAATGATTTGATATTTTAAATCAAATCCAAAAACAAATTGCAGAAATAGAAAAGAGAAACAGAACAGAAATAAAAGAGAGAAGGACTTACCTGTGAAGCCCACCTGGTGGCCCAACAGGACCGGCCCAGCGCGGCCCAGCCCGCCACCGCTACTCCCCCCCTGTCGTCTTCCTCTTGCCAGTGGGAGCAGCTGCGTGCTCGCACGCGCGCGGCCGAGGAGGCCACCTCCTCCCTGCCTGGCTGCCTCCTCCTTCCCTGGTCCCTCCCGCGACGCCACGCAGCCCCGACCCCCTCTCACTTCTCCCTCGCTCTCTGGACCTCCCTCCCCCTCGCTCCTCTGTTTCCCCTCCCGCGACCGAACGGAGCCGCCGCCACCGACGAGAGCCACCGTGGCTACCGGCCACCCCACGGCTCACCGACGCCCCAGGAAGCTCCGCCGGTCCTCCCTCTACCTCCTCAACGAGCCACGAGGCCCCGGA
The DNA here is from genome assembly GCF_018294505.1 of Triticum aestivum. Lineage (NCBI taxonomy): Eukaryota > Viridiplantae > Streptophyta > Magnoliopsida > Poales > Poaceae > Triticum > Triticum aestivum. The sequence goes on from NC_057803.1 coordinate 354,057,949, forward strand.
CGTGCCACAACACCGCCCTCGATGCCTTCTTCAACCTCGGAACCGCCGGCCATCTTCGTCAAATTCGCCGGCTCCGGACCGTCCCCGACCTCGCCGAGCGTCCCCTCGTCATCGCCGTGAGTCACTGACCCTCTCCCCTAACTCAGCATGCTCCCCTCCGTGCCGTAGCGCCGTTCCCCACGAGCACCGAAGCCACCGTCCGCCATTGCTGTTGCACGCATAGCCTCCGTGCTCCCCTGGCCTCACTGAGCTGCTCTTAGTGCTCCCCATGTCTAGCAGGTGCTGCCCAGCCTCTCCATTTGCTCACTGATGCACCGTAGCGACGCGCCCGAGCACCACCGAACACCATCGCCGCCAAAGCTCGTCGTCGGCATGAGTTCCGGCGACCCCACGACCTCCCACTCGGTCCTCTGGATGCGCGGGAGCAAGGGCCATCCCCTGGTGCCCTCAGCGCGCCAAACTAACACCTCTAGCGCAAGTCCGGCGTGCCCCGCCGTGTTCTGTGGTCGCCGTCGGCTGGTCTCCGGCGTGCTGACGTGGCGTCGTCGTTAGGGGCTAATGACCCTGCTAACTAACCCTGTGACACTGACAGCGGGCCCCATAGCGGGTCAAAGCCCGAGTCAAAGCGGGATTAGCCCCTGTGTCACTGACGTGTGGACCCCACACGTCGGGTTTGACCCGAGCAGGCCCAGTTGACCCTGCTGACGTCACAGTGACGTGGTGCTGACGCCATAATTCATTTCTGGATTTATTATTATTCAGAAATTCCAGAAAATGCCTAAAACTTCTAAAATTCATAGAAATTCAACCGTAACTCCAAATTAAATAATTTATATATGAAAAATTATCAGAAAAATTCAAGGAATCCATCTGTACCATTTTCATGCATGTTAGAACAACTTATAACTGCTGTTTAGCACAAATCAATTAAAGGGCATTTAAATAATCACATATGGAGTTTAAATTTGAATCTTGTATTCAAACCAACTTCATTTAATCTGTTGCTAGTTGCATTAGCTCAAAACACATTCATTTTGCCATGTCATGATCATGCATCATATTGTGCATTGCATTGATTGTGTTCCCTTCTATGTTGCCGGTAATTGTCCCCTCTCGATAGACGTGATACCGATGATGTGATCGTTGACACTGATGAAGACTCAATGCTATCTTCAGAAGTGCCAGGCAAGCAAAACCCCCTTGTTCATTCCGATACAATCCCACTCTCTCGCTCCTGCTCTCTTTTATTGCATTAGGACAACAACGATTCAACTGTTACTTGCTGCGGTAGCTGAACCCCTTTATCCTCTGCATGACCTGTCATTGCCACAGTAAATAGATTGAAACCCACTAGTATGAGTAGGTTGTTTGAGCCCTGTTGTGCCTACTCATTCATGCTTGATTGTCATGCCTGCTACTGCTTAGAGTTGAGTCAGGTCTGATTCATCGTGGATGAATTAGAGGCGTGTGAACATGTCCTACTGTGTGTGAGCTAAGTGTGTGAACACGATTTGGTAAAGGTAGCGGTGAGAGGCCATGTAGGAGTACATGGTGGGTTGTCTCATTGAAGCCGTCCTTAGGAACTGAGTTCTGTGTTTGTGATCCATGATTTAGCTACTACCATGCATTGGGCCCTGAAATATGACCCCGCTCGACTTCTTATTCACCCTTGTCCTCTGTCCAGGAGTTGCAAGTAGTTTCTGGTGTTTGTAGTATGCTGGAGGCCGTGGACAGCGCTGACCGTAGGGGTGGGCTGTGATGCGGTAGGCACGTGGCCGGGTATACCGGGCGCCCGTTTGGTGTCACGGAACCCTGTTCACATTGTTTGGGGCTGTGAGCGAAACTCCGGCCGGATCTCCTCATGGATGGAACCCGAATAGGCGATAAACCTGGACTAGAGACTTGAGTGTTTAGGTAGGTCATGGTCTACACCCACGTCGGCTTTCGCTTGAAGTCTGCCGAGCACATGTCGTGTGCAGACGCTAAGTGGTGGAAACATGTATGAAGAAGTACACCCCTGCAGGGTTAACATCATCTATTCGAATAGCCATGTCCGCGGTAAAGGACTTCTGGGTTGCTTATATCAGTTCATAGACAAGTGAAAGTGGATACTCTAAAATACGCAAGATAAGCGTGAGTGCTATGGATGGCGTTCTCGTAGGGAGACGGGAGCGGATCCATAGTGGTGTATTGATATGGTGAATATGTGGACTCGTGTGCGCCACCTCAAAAGAGTTACTTGCAGTCGTAGTTCAGGATAGCCACCGAGTCAAAGCTGGCTTGCTGCAGTTAAACCCCACCATCCCTTTGTTGATAATGATGCATATGTAGTTAGTTCTGATGTAAGTCTTGCTGGGTACATTTGTACTCACGTTTGCCTATTTTATGTTTTTGCAGAGAGACTTCAGTCTCACTAGTATTTCCGCGTGGTCTTCGACGTTTAGCTTGTTACCTCAGCTACGATCTTGTGCCTCGGCAGGATCTGATAGATAGTCAGGCTTTTCAGCCTTTTCCATTTATAGATGTCTGTACTCAGACATGATAGCTTCCGCTTGTGCTTTGATTTGTATGCTCTGAATGTTGGGTCATGAGACCCATGTTTGTAATATCTCGCTCCTCGGAGCCTATTGAATATTTACTTGTGTTGTAGAGTCATGTTGTGATGCCTTGTTGTATTTGCACATATCGAGCATATTGTGTGTATGATTGAAATGCTTGGTATGTGTGGGATCTGACTATCTAGTTGTTTATCCTTAGTAGCCTCTCTTACCGGGAAATGTCTCCTAGTGTTTCCACTGAGCCATGGTAGCTTGCTACTGCTCCGGAACACTTAGGCTGGCCGGCATGTGTCCTTCTTCGTTCCTGTGTCTGTCCCTTCGGGGAAATGTCACGCGATGAATACCGGAGTCCTGTTAGCCCGCTACAGCCCGATTCACCGGAGTCCTGCTAGCCCAGTGCTACAGCCTGGATTCACTCGCTGATGACCGACACGTTCGATGCTGGGTCATGGATGCCTGTCCCTGTAAGTCTGTGCCACTTTGGGTTTACGACTAGCCATGTCAGCCCGGGCTCCTTATCATATGGATGCTAGCGACACTGTCATATACGTGTGCCAAAAGGCGCAAACGGTCCCAGGCAAAGGTAAGGCGACACCCGTGGGAATACCGTGCGTGAGGCCGCAAAGTGATATGAGGTGTTACATGCTAGATCGATGTGGCATTGAGTCGGGGTCCTGACAGCGTTGGTATCAGAGCTTGACTGCCTGTAGGATTACCAAGCCAAACTGGTCGAAGTTGAGTCTAGAAATTCTTTAGTTATATAAGGGAATTGATTGTGGGATGGAACGTAAGGCTCTTTTTACTCCTTATACTTTATGCCCTTCTGATCTGAGTCATCTTATCTTTCCTACGGGGATTAAGAACTAGGCTATCTCTTTTTTCTATCAGGATCACGTGTTACTAATCCGTAGACTTATAAGATTGTTGATTCAAGCCTCAGTTCAGTTCCTACTATCTTCTGTATGTTAACTGTTGATCTCGAAACCTTGATATTGTGCTTCTGAGTGGTTATGCCACCATTTTTGTGAATGTCTCAAATCTTTTCTGAGCATTTACAGCCGTTATGCTGTCCGAGTCATCCCAGGTTTCTAAAGAGTCTGATGCATTTGCAAAATCCTTTTTCTCCGGTTTCAATGTCTGTTAGGCCAGGTTAATCACACAAATTGTTGAGCTGAGGTACTCTACTGCCTCAACCTTTATGTTGGAGTTATTGTTATGACCCTAGGTGTCTCAGGGGATCATCTAGTAGTCTAGCCATGATTTATGTTCCAGTGTGATGACTCTGGCTGTCATTATCGAAAGCATCCCGTGATGCCATTTAGTTAGTAGGTATTCTATTCCTGGGTTCTTAAACCCGATATTCACCCTACTTACATCATGTTGATAGTGTTGCTAGTTCTTTTAGTATATTAGTAACCTTTGCGATAGTCCTCGAGGTCCGTGGTATATCGTTCTTCCAAATACCATGAACCATTATGGCAGAAGTTTGTTGGATCAAAAGATCACAACAGGCCCTCTATGAGTTCTCCATGCTATATTGTGACTCTGCCAGCTCAACCTTTCTGCATGGGTTATCCGGAAGAATTATGTTGAACTTCGTTCGACATGCTAAACCATGCATCCACAACTCAGAAAATCGTATGTTCCTTCGAGTTGTCCCTCTTTAGTTGTCCTCTGACCCTCGCCTATCAATTGATAGTCAAGAGTATGCGTGCGTTCGTTTATCGATGCCTATTACCCTTGTGGTCCGTCAAGCCATTCTGTCCTGAATGACTTGGAGAAACAAACTCCAGTACCTCATCCATATCCAGGATTGGGTCAAAGAAGTTGTGCTCCGCAGATCAAATTGCTAATCCAGCTTTTGTTCTGCTCTACCTTGGAGTATTACATATTTTATATCGAGATTGTTATAGGAATTGCACACCATCCTATGAACTCTTGGTACAGTGATACTTCTTGCCATCACTGTTCATTCCTCGGTTCCTGTGTTATTGTAACCGGAATGTCGACAAGTGGATCGTGGCGTGTGAAATCAATACTGCTAGCAACTTTGTTGCTTGGTAGTTAAATGGACGATAACCTCATTCTCAGCGTATTGATTTTTGAATCATCCTTCTAAGACTGATCGTGCTACCTAGTCCTTATTTCGGTGCACCCTTCGATTGATGAGTTAGGATCTTGTCAAGTCCTCACTCATTTGATCATATCGTCTTGCCCTCAAAAGCGAGATTGTTCTCGAGCTTAGTAACATACCGGTGGTTCGTGATTTTCCGAGTATCTTCTCGGAAGTATTACCAGGTTGTTCCCTGACTGTTATGTTGAGCTCGTGATCAAGTTGGTTTCTTGTGAACCACCTTCTCTCCAAGAATCGGTGTTAGATATCCCTGAGCTAGTTGGTTAAGCTAGACAACAACTTGGAGAGTTGGAAGATAAAAGCTTTCCTAACTTAGTTTGTTCCAAAGGAATATTCTTGTGTAGTGTGTGTTGGAGAAAGATGATATCTTCATCGATTGGTCCCTGTGATCAGTTGCTGGACCTATTGTCTTATCAATCCTTTGATTTGAGTGTGGGCTATCGTCAAATCAAATCAGTACCAATGATGCTCGTAATGTTGTCTTATTCGTGGTTGATCCCTCGAGCATACACCATTATATCTTTTGGGTCTGACCAATGGTATCACCGTGTTCACTTAACTATGGAATTCCTTTTAAAAGGAAACCCAGATGAATTGTTGTTGAGCCCATTGACAACATCCTTATCTCCTCCATGATTTTGTTGGACATTAAGCTAGTGTTGGAAACTTTTGAAAGCATTTTCTTCATGCTAGCTCATGAAGTATTTGTTTGATGAAAGGAGTGACTTCCTCTTATACACGTGCATTTGGTGAAAGTTGCCGCCGAGAATTTGAGAAAGTTAGTTTTGCTTCCTCTGGAATCATCCCAAGTCAGTCATGCATACGTGCGAAGTATTCTGTGGTCTGGAGATTTGCAACCTCCATTCTATATGTATATCCTAGCACACCAAGCCACTGATTGAGTTGTTCAAAGATAAAGGAGTCTGTCCAAGGTGAACTCTTTGGACTTCCACGTGTGGAGACTTCGATGTCATTAATGATGGTTCCCCCTCCTGAACTCGGTAGTGTTTTATTATAAGACTACTTTGTGGTCATGCTTGTCTTGGACAACATGTTCACATGTTTGTAGCAGAACCAGCTCATGTTTTGGAGCTTGCTATCGTAGTTCATCTCCCGAGAATCCCGCAACGTCATCTCATCGATTTGTGTTGCAAACTTTCATTTTTTCCTCCTGGACTCGATGAGCCTGGAATATCCTGACACCAACCAGTCTGAGTCTCAGGCAGATATGATGGTTGGAATATTTCCCAAGAACTATAATATTGGTCCCTCGATAACCGGTAAAGTGGATGTCGTGGCCAACACATCTAGCCGGAAGACCTGTTATTATAATATCTTGATTGAGGAAGTTGGCCACCTCCCCATAGGGATTTCGTAGGATTTACTCCCTAGTTGCCCCTATGGATTTTGAGATCCCGAAGTCCGACCTTTTTACTTGATGTTCTAGATATCAAACAATATCTATGAATGGTTACGCTAGCACATCAAGGAGAACATCAGAAGCGGAGTGCTAAATGTCTCTTGGTCGATGATCCAGATTTTATTTCCTTGGCCCCGTCAAGGGTGAAATCTGAGAAGGTGTTATCTTCCTTTGCATCTGCATCGTCCATCGCTATTCACCATGGTAGTATGTTGTGTTGTCAGCACCCTTGACGCGGTTGTTGATAAAACCTTGATGGTTGTGGAAATGCTCAAGTTCTTGAGAGCACGCACAAGCGCTACGTGTTATCATCGGCTCTAATTGGGATGCTCTCAGTTCCCTCGGCAATGCTGTGACCTTCTCAAACAGTGAATCCACTCTCTATTGTTGGGTTCTTCCCCAGTTACCAGAATCATTCCCAGCATTTGCATTTTGTTCCCAGCTTGCACCGCCAATGTGTCATTCTACCATGGGTCTCTTCCATTTCCGGTGATAAGCAAATTCATCCATTGCGTTGTCTTCAACAAGGTAATCCACATCATCCAAGTCCGAGTATGCCATTCTACCGACCCCCTCCAAACGATCGCTCGAGAATTGTCTTAGGCTGGTTTAAAGAGTTTCAATGAT
>NC_057803.1:354064697-354092111 GCF_018294505.1 Triticum aestivum
CCGTGGGAATACCGTGCGTGAGGCCGCAAAGTGATATGAGGTGTTACATGCTAGATCGATGTGGCATTGAGTCGGGGTCCTGACAGCGTTGGTATCAGAGCTTGACTGCCTGTAGGTTACCAAGCCAAACTGGTCGAAGTTGAGTCTAGAAATTCTTTAGTTATATAAGGGAATTGATTGTGGGATGGAACGTAAGGCTCTTTTTACTCCTTATACCTCATGGCTTTCTGATCTGAGTCATCATCTTCTCTTCTACGGGGATTAAGAACTAGGCTATCTCTTCTTTCTATTAGGATCACGTGTTACTAATCAGTGGACTTATAAGATTGTTGGATTTAAGCTTGAGTTCAGTTTCTACTACTTCCGTATGTTAATTGTTGATCTCGAGACCTTGATATTGTGCTTCTGAGTGGTTATGCCACCATTTTTGTGAATGTCTCAAATCTTTTCTGAGCATTTACAGCCGTTATGCTGTCCAAGTCATCCCAGGTTTCTAAAGAGTCTGATGCATTTGCAAAATCCTTTTTCTCCGGTTTCAATGTCTGTTAGGCCAGGTTAATCACACAAATTATTGAGCTGAGGTACTCTACTGCCTCAACCTTTATGTTGGAGTTATTGTTATGACCCTAGGTGTCTCAGGGGATCATCTAGTAGTCTAGCCATGATTTATGTTCCAGTGTGATGACTCTGGCCGTCATTATCGAAAGCATCCCGTGATGCCATTTAGTTAGTAGGTATTCTATTCCTGGGTTCTTAAACCCGATATTCACCCTACTTACATCATGTTGATAGTGTTGCTAGTTCTTTTAGTATATTAGTAACCTTTGCGATAGTCCTCGAGGTCCGTGGTATATTGTTCTTCCAAATACCATGAACCATTATGGCAGAAGTTTGTTGGATCAAAAGATCACAACAGGCCCTCTATGAGTTCTCCATGCTATATTGTGACTCTGCCAGCTCAACCTTTCTGCATGGGTTATCCGGAAGAATTATGTTGAACTTCGTTCGACATGCTAAACCATGCATCCACAACTCAGAAAATCGTATGTTCCTTCGAGTTGTCCCTCTTTAGTTGTCCTCTGACCCTCGCCTATCAATTGATAGTCAAGAGTATGCGTGCGTTCGTTTATCGATGCCTATTACCCTTGTGGTCCGTCAAGCCATTCTGTCCTGAATGACTTGGAGAAACAAACTCCAGTACCTCATCCATATCCAGGATTGGGTCAAAGAAGTTGTGCTCCGCAGATCAAATTGCTAATCCAGCTTTTGTTCTGCTCTACCTTGGAGTATTACATATTTTATATCGACATTGTTATAGGAATTGCACACCATCCTATGAACTCTTGGTACAGTGATACTTCTTGCCATCACTGTTCATTCCTCGGTTCCTGTGTTATTGTAACCGGAATGCCGACAAGTGGATCGTGGCGTGTGAAATCAATACTGCTAGCAACTTTGTTGCTTGGTAGTTAAATGGACGATAACCTCATTCTCAGCGTATTGATTTTTGAATCATCCTTCTAAGACTGATCGTGCTACCTAGTCCTTATTTCGGTGCACCCTTCGATTGATGAGTTAGGATCTTGTCAAGTCCTCACTCATTTGATCATATCGTCTTGCCCTCAAAAGCGAGATTGTTCTCGAGCTTAGTAACATACCGGTGGTTCGTGATTTTCTGAATATCTTCTCGGAAGTATTACCAGGTTGTTCCCTGACTGTTATGTTGAGCTCGTGATCAAGTTGGTTTCTTGTGAACCACCTTCTCTCCAAGAATCGGTGTTAGATATCCCTGAGCTAGTTGGTTAAGCTAGACAACAACTTGGAGAGTTGGAAGATAAAAGCTTGCCTAACTTAGTTTGTTCCAAAGGAATATTCTTGTGTAGTGTGTGTTGGAGAAAGATGATATCTTCATCGATTGGTCCCTGTGATCAGTTGCTGGACCTATTGTCTTATCAATCCTTTGATTTGAGTGTGGGCTATCGTCAAATCAAATCAGTACCAATGATGCTCGTAATGTTGTCTTATTCGTGGTTGATCCCTCGAGCATACACCATTATATCTTTTGGGTCTGACCAATGCTATCACCGTGTTCACTTAACTATGGAATTCCTTTTAAAAGGAAACCCAGATGCATTGTTGTTGAGCCCATTGACAACATCCTTATCTCCTCCATGATTTTGTTGGACATTAAGCTAGTGTTGGAAACTTTTGAAAGCATTTTCTTCATGCTAGCTCATGAAGTATTTGTTTGATGAAAGGAGTGACTTCCTCTTATACACGTGCATTTGGTGAAAGTTGCCGCCGAGAATTTGAGAAAGTTAGTTTTGCTTCCTCTGGAATCATCCCAAGTCAGTCATGCATACGTGCGAAGTATTCTGTGGTCTGGAGATTTGCAACCTCCATTCTATATGTATATCCTAGCACACCAAGCCACTGATTGAGTTGTTCAAAGATAAAGGAGTCTGTCCAAGGTGAACTCTTTGGACTTCCACGCGTGGAGACTTCGATGTCATTAATGATGGTTCCCCCTCCTGAACTCGGTAGTGTTTTATTATAAGACTACTTTGTGGTCATGCTTGTCTTGGACAACATGTTCACATGTTTGTAGCAGAACCAGCTCATGTTTTGGAGCTTGCTATCGTAGTTCATCTCCCGAGAATCCCGCAACGTCATCTCGTCGATTTGTGTTGCAAACTTTCATTTTTTTCCTCCTGGACTCGATGAGCCTGGAATATCCTGACACCAACCAGATCTGAGTCTCAGGCAGATATGATGGTTGGAATATTTCCCAAGAACTATAATATTGGTCCCTCGATAACCGGTAAAGTGGATGTCGTGGCCAACACATCCAGCCGGAAGACCTGTTATTATAATATCTTGATTGAGGAAGTTGGCCACCTCCCCATAGGGATTTCGTAGGATTTACTCCCTAGTTGCCCCTATGGATTTTGAGATCCCGAAGTCCGACCTTTTTACTTGATGTTCTAGATATCAAACCATATCTATGAATGGTTACGCTAGCACATCAAGGAGAACATCAGAAGCGGAGTGCTAAATGTCTCTCGGTCGATCATCCAGATTTTATTTCCTTGGCCCCGTCACAGGTGAAATTTGAGAAGGTGTTATCTTCCTTTGCATCTGCATCGTCCATCGCTATTCACCATGGTAGTATGTTGTGTTGTCAGCACCCTTGACGCGGTTGTTGATAAAACCTTGATGGTTGTGGAAATGCTCAAGTTCTTGAGAGCACGCACAAGCGCTACGTGTTATCATCGGCTCTAATTGGGATGCTCTCAGTTCCCTCGGCAATGCTGTGACCTTCTCAAACAGTGAATCCACTCTCTATTGTTGGGTTCTTCCCCAGTTACCAGAATCATTCCCAGCATTTGCATTTTGTTCCCAGCTTGCACCGCCAATGTGTCATTCTACCATGGGTCTCTTCCATTTCCGGTGATAAGCAAATTCATCCATTGCGTTGTCTTCAACAAGGTAATCCACATCATCCAAGTCCGAGTATGCCATTCTACCGACCCCCTCCAAACGATCGCTCGAGAATTGTCTTAGGCTGGTTTAAAGAGTTTCAATGATCTCTGAATCAAAAGTAATTCTTTTTGCCACTTAAGGTAATAATCTACGAATCACCCTCCTCCAGGATGTTTCGTCGTGGTATCATGGCAACTCAACTCCTCGCTACGTTGACAATCGTTTACCACCTTCTTAGGTGTGGAATTGTTGTCTACCTAGTGAACCTTCGTCATCCGTTTCTTTCCACCCCTCTTGATGTGTATCTCGTGTCTCAACCCGAGAGATGGTCCTATGTCTCATTCCGTGAGTTGTTCGATCTTCGAGAAGATCGACCCTTCTAGAGTCTCCTTCTTCCCTCCATGTCATGTTGACAGGGTTTTTCAAGGCAAGACTTCAAGGCAATGATGGTGAATGAATCAACGTTCAACTGAAGTGCACCCTGGATCATGAAGATTATACTAGTTTGCGTTTCCCCTTCACCTTACCCTACGCTTGAATCTCGAGACGAGATTCTTGTTTAGTGGGGGTGAGTTGTCACATCCCTAGCTTCTGGTAATGCTCTAGGCTAGCTTCATGTGTGCAACATGTTTAAATTGTATGAAATTTGACATGGGGATGACCAAGCCCTAGCACCAAAGCATTGCAAATAGGTTCAACTTCAAAATATTTTCAAAGAACCCAAATTGGTTTGCAAAAATGTTCATGATCACTGGAAAAGGGTGAAAACCATATCCAGAGATGATGGATATTTTTCCAAGACATTTTTGGATTTTTTGAATAAACCATATTGTATTTGACTTTGGGCATTTGAATACTATAAATAATTTGAATGTTCAAATAAATGTTGGAAATTGTTAAGGGTCACTGAAATAATTCAGAAAGCACCCATAATTATTTCCAGGATTTTATAAAATGATTTGATATTTTAAATCAAATCCAAAAACAAATTGCAGAAATAGAAAAGAGAACCAGAACAGAAATAAAAGAGAGAAGGACTTACCTGTGAAGCCCACCTGGTGGCCCAACAGGACCGGCCCAGCGCGGCCCAGCCCGCCACCGCTACTCCCCCCCCCTGTCATCTTCCTCTTGCCAGTGGGAGCAGCTGCGTGCTCGCACGCGCGCGGCCGAGGAGGCCACCTCCTCCCTGCCTGGCTGCCTCCTCCTTCCCTGGTCCCTCCCGCGACGCCACGCAGCCCCGACCCCCTCTCACTTCTCCCTCGCTCTCTGGACCTCCCTCCCCCTCGCTCCTCTGTTTCCCCTCCCGCGACCGAACGGAGCCGCCGCCACCGACGAGAGCCACCGTGGCTACCGGCCACCCCACGGCTCACCGACGCCCCAGGAAGCTCCGCCGGTCCTCCCTCTACCTCCTCAACGAGCCACGAGGCCCCGGACGTGCCACAACACTGCCCTCGATGCCTTCTTCAACCTCGGGACCGCCGGCCATCTTCGTCAAATTCTCCGGCTCCGGACCGTCCCCGACCTCGCCGAGCGTCCCCTCGTCGTCGCCGTGAGTCACTGACCCTCTCCCCTAACTCAGCATGCTCCCCTCCGTGCCGTAGCGCCGTTCCCCACGAGCACCGAAGCCACCGTCCGCCATTGCTGCTGCACGCATAGCCTCCGTGCTCCCCTGGCCTCACTGAGCTGCTCTTAGTGCTCCCCATGTCTAGCAGGTGCTGCCCAGCCTCTCCATTTGCTCACTGATGCACCGTAGCGACGCGCCCGAGCACCACCGAACACCATCGCCACCAAAGCTCGTCGCCGGCATGAGTTCCGGCGACCCCACGACCTCCCACTCGGTCCTCTGGATGCGCGGGAGCAATGGCCATCCCCTGGTGCCCTCAGCGCGCCAAACTGACGCCTCTAGCGCAAGTCCGGCGTGCCCCGCCGTGTTCTGTGGTCGCCGCCGGCTGGTCTCCGGCGTGCTGATGTGGCGTCGTCGTTAGGGGCTAATGACCCTGCTAACTAACCCTGTGACACTGACAGCGGGCCCCGTAGCGGGTCAAAGCCCGAGTCAACGCGGGATTAGCCCCTGTGTCACTGACGTGTGGACCCCACACATCGGGTTTGACCCGAGCCGGCCCAGTTGACCCTGCTGACGTCACAGTGACGTGGTGCTGACGCCATAATTCATTTCTGGATTTATTATTATTCAGAAATTCTAGAAAATGCCTAAAACTTCTAAAATTCATAGAAATTCAACCGTAACTCCAAATTAAATAATTTATATATGAAAAATTATCAGAAAAATTCAAGGAATCCATCTGTAACATTTTCATGCATGTTAGAACAACTTATAGCTGCTGTTTAGCACAAATCAATTAAAGGGCATTTAAATAATCACATATGGAGTTTAAATTTGAATCTTGTATTCAAACCAACTTCATTTAATCTGTTGCTAGTTGCATTAGCTCAAAACACATTCGTTTTGCCATGTCATGATCATGCATCATATTGTGCATTGCATTGATTGTGTTCCCTTCTATGTTGCCGGTAATTGTCCCCTCTCGATAGACGTGATACCGATGATGTGATCGTTGACACTGATGAAGACTCAATGCTATCTTCAGAAGTGCCAGGCAAGCAAAACCCCCTTGTTCATTCCGATACAATCCCACTCTCTCGCTCCTGCTCTCTTTTATTGCATTAGGACAACAACGATTCAACTGTTACTTGCTGCGGTAGCTGAACCCCTTTATCCTCTGCATGACCTGTCATTGCCACAGTAAATAGATTGAAACCCACTAGTATGAGTAGGAGTTGTTTGAGCCCTGTTGTGCCTACTCATTCATGCTTGATTGTCATGCCTGCTACTGCTTAGAGTTGAGTCAGGTCTGATTCATCGGGGATGAATTAGAGGCGTGTGAACATGTCCTACTGTGTGTGAGCTAAGTGTGTGAACACGATTTGGTAAAGGTGGCGGTGAGAGGCCATGTAGGAGTACATGGTGGGTTGTCTCATTGAAGCCGTCCTTAGGAACTGAGTTCTGTGTTTGTGATCCATGATTCAGCTACTACCATGCATTGGGCCCTGAAATATGACCCCGCTCGACTTCTTATTCACCCTTGTCCTCTGTCCAGGAGTTGCAAGTAGTTTCTGGTGTTTGTAGTATGCTGGAGGCCGTGGATAGCACTGACCGTAGGGGTGGGCTGTGATGCGGTAGGCACGTGGCCGGGTATACCGGGCGCCCGTTTGGTGTCACGGAACCCTGTTCACATCGTTTGGGGCTGTGAGCGAAACTCCGGCCGGATCTCCTCATGGATGGAACCCGAATAGGCGATAAACCTGGACTAGAGACTTGAGTGTTTAGGTAGGTCGTGGTCTACACCCACGTCGGCTTTCGCTTGAAGTCTGCCGAGCACATGTCGTGTGCAGACGCTAAGTGGTGGAAACATGTATGAAGAAGTACACCCCTGCAGGGTTAACATCATCTATTCGAATAGCCGTGTCCGCGAAAAAGGACTTCTGGGTTGCTTATATCAGTTCATAGACAAGTGAAAGTGGATACTCTAAAATACGCAAGATAAGCGTGAGTGCTATGGATGGCGTTCTCGTAGGGAGACGGGAGCGGATCCATAGTGGTGTATTGATATGGTGAATATGTGGACTCGTGTGCGCCACCTCAAAAGAGTTACTTGCAGTCGTAGTTCAGGATAGCCACCGAGTCAAAGCTGGCTTGCTGCAGTTAAACCCCACCATCCCTTTGTTGATAATGATGCATATGTAGATAGTTCTGATGTAAGTCTTGCTGGGTACATTTGTACTCACGTTTGCCTATTTTATGTTTTTGCAGAGAGACTTCAGTCTCACTAGTAATTCCGCGTGGTCTTCGACGTTTAGCTTGTTACCTCAGCTACGATCTTGTGCCCTCGGCAGGATCTGGTAGATAGTCAGGCTTCTCAACCTTTTTCATTTATAGATGTATGTACTCAGACATGTTAAGCTTCCGCATGTGCTTTGACTTGTATGCTCTGATTGTTGGGTCATAAGACCCACGTTTGTAATATCTCGCTCCTCGGAGCCTAATGAATATTTACTTGTGTCATAGAGTCATGTTGTGATGCCATGTTGTATTTGCACATATCGAGCATATTGTGTGTATGTTATTGAAATGCTTGGTATGTGTGGGATCTGACCATCTAGTTGTTTATCTTTAGTAGCCTCTCTTACCGGGAAATGTCTCCTAGTGTTTCCACTGAGCCATGGTAGCTTGCTACTGCTCCGGAACACTTAGGCTGGCCGGCATGTGTCCTTCTTCGTTCCTGTGTCTGTCCCTTCGGGGAAATGTCACGAGATGAATACCGGAGTCCTGTTAGCCCGCTACAGCCCGGTTCACCGGAGTCCTGCTAGCCCAGTGCTACAGCCTGGGTTCACTCGCTGATGACCGACACGTTCGATGCTGGGTCATGGATGCCTATCCCTGTAAGTTTGTGCCACTTTGGGTTTACGACTAGCCATGTCAGCCCGGGCTCCTTATCATATGGATGCTAGCGACACTGTCATATACGTGTGCCAAAAGGCGCAAACGGTCCCGGGCACAGGTAAGGCGACACCCGTGGGAATACCGTGCGTGAGGCCGCAAAGTGATATGAGGTGTTACATGCTAGATCGATGTGGCATTGAGTCGGGGTCCTGACAATCTATGAACAATATTTGAATCTTCTCTTAATTCTTTTATGTATGATTGGTTATCTTTGCAAGTCTCTTCGAATTATCTGTTTGGTTTGGCCTACTAGATTGATCTTTCTTGCAATGGGAGAAGTGCTTAGCTTTGGGTTCAATCTTGCGGTGTCCTTTCCCAGTGACAGTAGGGGCAGCAAGGCACGTATTGTATTGTTGCCATCGAGGATAACAAGATGGGGTTTATTTCATATTGCATGAGTTTATCCCTCTACATCATGTCATCATGCTTAATGTGTTACTCTGTTCTCTTGAACTTAATACTCTAGATGCATGCTGGATAATGGTTGATGTGTGGAGTAATAGTAGTAGATGCAGGCAGGAGTCGGTCTACTTGTCTCGGACGTGATGCCTATATACATGATCATACCTAGATATTCTCATAACTATGCTCAGTTCTGTCAATTGCTCAACAGTGATTTGTTTACCCGCCGTGAATACTTATGCTCTCGAGGGAAGCCACTAGTGAAACCTATCGCCCCCGGCTCTATCTTCCATCATTTTAATCTTCCAATACTTAGTTATTTCCTTTACCTTTTATTTTACTTTGCATCTTTATCATAAAAATACCAAAAATATTATCTTATCATATCTATCAGATCTCACTCTCGTAAGTGACCATGTAGGGATTGACAACCCCTTATCGTGTTGGTTGCGAGGATTTATTTGTTTGTGTAGGTACGAGGGACTCGTGCGTGGCGTCCTACTGGATTGATACCTTGGTTCTCAAAAACTGAGGGAAATACTTACGCTACTCTGCTGCATCACCCTTTCCTCTTAAAGGCAAAACCAACGCAAGTGCTCAAGAGGTAGCACTTACCTGACTTACCTGCCTGGCACAACTCCTGTTCTGGCCCAGCCCATAGCGGAAACACCATCTTCTTCCTCCTGCCAGGAGGAGAAGCAGTTGCGTGCCTGCATGCGCGCGGCCGATGACGCCACCTCCTGCTCTAGTGCGACGTCCCGGTGCTTCCAGCCACACCAGTGAGACGCACAGACCCCCCCTGGATCCTTCTGCCCTCTCAGCGCTCTCTCTCCCCTCGCCTGGACCCCTCTCCCTCACCCACCCGTGCGCGCCCATCGTCGCCGCTCGCTGCCACCGCGGCCACCGGCGAGCTCTAGCCCTCGGACGTGTTCCCGAGATCGGTTTTCTTCCTCTACGTCGACTGCCCCGAGACACGCGGTGCCAGACGTGCTGCATCGCAAACTACACTGTCGTCCTCATCCTCTGCACCCGACCACCGCCGTTGTCGATTCGCCGCATACATGATCTCCCAGAGCAAGCCGAGCCCCTCTTCGTGATCACGGTGAGCTTCGCCGTCGTTTCCCCCTAACCCGGATGCCTAGAGCTCGCTGTAGCCGCCGTTTCCCATGGCGCCCGAAGCACGCCTGTCGGGGAGGCTGATTCCACCAACACCTATGGGGACAGGGCCCCTTTCGGTTCGGTGAGGGCGGAGGCTGCACCAAGAGCGGATCGAGGCGGTACATGCGAGCGGTTTTTACCCATCTTCGGGCCGCACGGATGCGTAAAACCCTACTGCTGCTTGTTTGTGTATATTGAATCCTTGCTCAGGAGCGATGGACGCTGCCAGACTAAGCGTGGGAGTGTTCCTGGTGTTTCTAATGAGCCGAATCGGCCGACCCCCCCTTCTACGTTGCGCTTGGGCCTCCTTTTATACTTTCAAGGGGTCACCGACAGGTGGCAACATAGACAAGAAGGGTAAAAATGGAAAAGGATGCGGTAGGTGCAGCTACCGCTACTGTGGATACAGTGCACCCTACCTAACTCTGACGGCAGGGGACAAGGGCATTAAATGCCTGTCTGAGTTGCCTAAACAGTGCAAAAAGTGACCGTTAGGAGCGCCACCGTTTGCCACGATGGCCTTCTCTTCATCTCCGCTTTCCACCGCGCACCCCTAGCTGCACAGCCTCCTACCACGTGTGCTTGGGAGAGTCCTAGAGCGACACGTTAGCAGGTGTGCTGGAGCGCGGGCACGAAGTGGGGGTTTCCCGCGGCAGGCTCCTTGCCGCGGTCGTCGTCTTGTCGCGCCCGGAAGCTTGTCGTTCGCCGGGCCTTGCCGGGACGCAGGGCGCGTCGCGGCAAGCTTTCTTGGTATGCCTTGAGTGGCCTTCCCGGCAAGCTCCTCTTGCCGAGGTCTTGTCTCTTCCCGGCGAGATCCTCTTGCCGGGGCCTGGGTTGGCTTTCCCGGCAAGCTCCTCTTGCCGGGCCTTGGTTTGAGTACTTTGTTCTTGAATGGTCTTCAAGGGAACCACAGAGGGTCTTGGCGGTCACCCGGCAAGCCTTGCCGCGGGGCGCTGCAACTGCCCGTGCACGAGTTCGGGATACTAGGGTACCCCTACTCTAGTACACCGACAGGAGCCCCCGGGGCTGGGCCATACACGGTGCCGAGCGCTGTTGGGCCAGGCCCAAAACAGTGCACGGGCACGCGCGGCCTAGGTCACGCCGCCTATCTCTCCGCTCCCATCGCGCACGCCCAGAACGGCACGCGTCAAACGTGGCGTCGTGGGTGAGATCGTGGGAGGTTGTTTACTTGGAAGGCCGAAACGTCCGCCCCGTCCCTCTTTATAAGCAGGGGAAATAGGGGCATTTCCTCCATCTTCGTCATTCGCTGTTGCAATCTCAGAAACCTCCGCCGCCCTCCTCCGCTTCCAAAGTCGAAAGAGAGCAGCGCTCCGCTCCCGTCGCCACCGCCACTACCAGCGCTGTCGATCTCCCCCACCGCCTTCGCCATGGCTCCGAAGCCAGGAAAGGGGAAGGCCGCGAAAGCTGTGAAGTCGACCGAAGCGCAGCGGCTTGAGGCACTGCGGAAAGAGCGGGCTACCTTCCTCCCCGAGCTCTCCGCAAAGGATCTGAGGGAGTGGTACTATCTCTTCTGGTCGACGGAGACACGGGCACATCCGCGCACAAAGGTACTCTCCGCCATCACCTCGCAAGAAGCTCCAGTTGGCGGGTACTCTTTCTTTGCCGTGTTCTTCTACTGCGGGCTCTGCCCGCCATTCTCTGATTTCTTCTGTGATATCATGAACACCTACGGGCTCCACCTCCTTGATTTTATCCCCAACGCTGTCTTAACCATGGCAGTTTTCGCCCATCTATGCGAAAACTTTGTCGGAGTCCACCCCAACGTAGCTCTCTTCCGCCATTTCTTCATGCCCCGTGTCGAGAGAGGGGAAACCCTTGCCGGGGGATCGCCTGGATCTCGCGAGCCGGCAAGAAGGAGACCTATCTGGAGGGGGAGCTCCGCAGCAAGTGGGATGAGTGGAGAGCAAACTAGTGCTGGGTAGTAGAGGAGAACCTGCAGCCGTTCACCGCCCTGCGCCAAGCCCCAGCAGTGCGAGGCAATGATTGGAGCGCTCTGTCCGCGGACGATGACAAGTTGAAGATCGCCACCACCCGGATCTTGCGCCTCAGGCTTGCCGGGTTGACTGTAGGAGCTGTCGGCGCAGATTTCCTCCGCCGCCGCATCGCCCCTCTGCAGGCGAAGGGGAGACCCGCCTGGGAATTTGGAGGCCCGACGGACATCATGAGGTTGCGCCCAGGACTCAACTTCAATTTCACCGTCATAGAATTGGACGGGATACTTAAGGAAATATTCAAGCACGACCCGCAGCATCCCGAGTGGTTCAGGTTGCCGGCAGGCGTCGTGCCTCTGTGTAACAACTCCTCGCGCGACCGCATCTGCGCAATGATGCCGTTGTGTGATTCGCACGGGATCGCTCCAACTTGGCAAGAGCCCGCCGGCGACGTCGTACAGCAGTTCTTCGATAGCCTCGTGGAGGTGGCGGTCAATGCTGACGAGAAGAAGCTCCTCACCCGCGACACCACTGATCAAGAGATGGAGCACATTGCCACCAGGGCGGAAGAGGCGGCGGCAGCCGCAGCCGCTGGCGAATTTGGGTTCACGGTGGAGGAAGCGGACGCGGCATCAGCGATGAGTCTTGCTGAGCGGGAGTGGCCCGAAGACGAAGAAGAGCTTGCCGCGCCCGACGCCGAGTTGAGTGAGCCCGCCGAGGGTGCGAGCGGCCCGCCATCTCCGGGGAGCTTGCCGGGAATAGGGCCCAGAACGCAGCCCCCAGCGCAGCCAAGTAGGCGCCTCCGCAGGGTCGGCGACGTAGCAGGGCGGCAAGTGGGCCAAAAGCCGCAGCGCCGCACGACGCGCTCCGCCACGGCAAGTGCGGTTGCCGCGGGTGCGCCTCCCGCCGCAGTGGCAACTAGGGCGGGGTCATCTCGGGCTGGCGCCGCAGTCCCCGCCAAGCGGCCAAGGGATCCCACCCCTCCACCTCGTCGCGCCGGGGGTGGGCCGAACTTTGACCTCTCCGCGCTCAGCTCCGATGAGGAGGAAGAGGAAGAAGAGTAAGATTCCCTTGATTGTTCTGGTAGTTCTTCAACTTGCTGATCTTGTCTTGCATCGGATCTGATCCCCCCTGGGCTCTTCTTTTTCAGGACTCTGGCCCAGAGGATGGTGAAGAGGGCCAAGGCTCAGGTGGTGGTCATCGAGGACGAGCCCACTGCGACGACAGGAGGCGCGCCCGAGACCACCTTGCCGGATCCGGCCATCACTTCGCAGAGCAGCCCCCAGCGCAGCCCCCAGCGTAAGCATGTGGTTTACTTTCTGCTTCTGAGTGCGCGTGGTTGCTCTTTTCCTTTGTTGACATCTGATCACTGGTTTGTTTGTGCAGGAGCAGAACAGCTTGATCAGGAGGGCGTGGTGATCTCCTCCGACTCATCGTCTGCTTCGACTACACCGCCAAGGGCGGACTCCCTGGCAAAGGAGCGTCCTCCGGTAAGGGAGGAGCCTCCGGCAAGGGAGGAGTCTCTGGCAAGGGACAGCGCCAACGATCCCCCGGTGGTGGAGGTCATGACAGCAGATCCTAGCACAGGTACTCCTTCTTGCCCGAAACTTTCCTTGTAGTCTCCTGCTGATTTCTCTTCTCGGATACTTGTTTGATTTCTCCTTCTTCTCCGGTCGTCAGACCCACCCTCTGCGGATCCGATGGAGACCGAGGCGGGCGGTGAGGAGGACGCGTGCGGCAATACTGACGATCCCGCGGCCACCGAAGAAGGAGCCGGTGCTGACGTGCCCGCCGGCGAAGAGGCCGCCAAGGCTGCCGCCGAGGAAGCTGGCGGGGGATCTGGCGATCGCACTGACGGCCCTAAGGCCGCAGGAGCGTCAGGCGCTGCACCGACTGCCGATCCCTCCGCCGCTGCCGCAGCATCAGGCTCCGAGGAGCCCCAACCCGGTGCCTATCTGAAGGCTGGCGAGGGCATCTTCATCAAGCTCCCCTGGGCATCGAGCTCCAGGGAGCCGATGGAAGGAGAAGCTCTGGATGGGGAGGTGCTTGCCTCCGCCGGGTTGTCGATCGTCGATGCGCCGGGAAGCAGCAGTGAAGAGCCCGAGGAGGAGCGGCTGCTGCGGAGGCTGCTCGCGCTCTACCGCGCCCGTCAAGTCAAGTTGGAGTCCCGGGAAGCGCTTGCCGCGAGGGCGAGCGTGGACATAGAGAAGCGTGCGGAGGAGCTCCGGGGTCTTCGCCAAGAAACTCTCCGGGCCTTGGCGGAGGAGCGGGAGCAGCTTGCTGAGGAGTGGAAGGCCTTCCTCCTCGAGAAGGCCGAAGCTGAAGAGCAGCAGCGGCTCACCGGCGAGAAGCTGTACGCGCGAGAAGGCGAGCTAACTCAGCGGAAAGTGAACCTCGACAGCCACGAAGAGAAGCTTGCCGCGCGCGAACGGGCGCTTGGCGGGTCGCTCCAAGAGGCAAAGGATGCGGCTGCGGCTGCCGAGGCCGCCAAGAAAGAATTGGAGGCAAAGGTGGCGCAGCTAGAAGCTGATTTGAAGGTTGGTGGCGAAGAGCTTGCCGCGCTCAAGCTAGAGCGCGAGAAGGACGCCCTTGCCCATGGTGAGCTGCAGGGCTGACTCGCCGAGAGGGGCAAGGAACTGAGCACCGCCAAGGATTCCAACGCAGATCTGACGCTGAAGCTGGCCACCTTGACGGAGACGTTGGACAGTGCCAGGAAACGGGAGGCAGACTTGAAGAAGGACATCGAGGCCAACGAGGCGCTGCTAGCGAGGGCCACCGAAACCCAGAATCTTCTCAGAGATACTGTGGAGCTCTGGACGGAGGGCCTCGTGAACATTGCTGCAGTCATCGAAGAGGAGGTGGTGCAATTGGGGGTGGAAGGCTTCGGGTACTCCTCCGACGAGAACCTCCAACCCAGCGCCAAGCTCACTCTGTTCTTCAAAGGCGTGGCGGCGGCGCTCCAGCAACTCCGGGAACGGATCCCAAAGCAGTTGGCCGATGAGTCACGCTCGATTTGTGCCGGAGTTCTGGAGAAGGTGGCCTTCCGCAATCCAGGCCTCAACCTCACCAACGTCCTCAAGAAGCTGCCGGCGGACGCTGATCTTGACGCACTTAAGGCCCTCGTCGCACCCATTGTGGACATGGTGAACGAGGTCAAAAGGGTTGACGGCGGTCGCGTAGATTAGGCCGTCCGTTTTCTTCTTTTCTTGTCGCTGCCAGTCATGTCATGGGAACACTTTATTAGAGGCGCGACAAGTTATTTTTGTAATATAACTCTATCTAAGGCAAAGAATTGCTGTGTTACTTCCTTTACTCGACTCTTGGCTTTGTATGGCTCTGCCCTACGCTTTCTAGGGAAACTTGCCGGTGCAGGTACCCTTGCCGTGAGCGCCGAGTGCGGAACTTCAGCAGCCTGCTGGCGGGGTCGCTACCGACAAGCAACCTTGTCGCAACTAGTTGCAGCTCACTTAAGTTGTTGAGCGGACTCGAAACAAAGTAAGGGCGCTAGCGGCTCACTTAAGTTGCTGAGCAGACTCGAAGCAAAGTTAGGGCGCTAGCAGCTCACTTAAGCTGTTGAGCGGACTCGAAACAAAGTAAAGGCGCAACTAGCTACGAGTTGGTTCCTCCGCGCACAGGTTTTCCATACAAAGCATGGTCGTTCAAGGAAAATAACTCAAAAACTTAAAAAACTGATTGCTCAAGCTTTAGCAACTTAGCTTTTCTGTCGTCTGCTTCCCGGCAAGGAGAAATTTTCTTGAACGGCCTGGTCCACACCATTATCTTCTCCTCCCCCCCCCGGCAAACCTTGTGGGCAAGGGAACCTTCCTTCTTTGAGAAAGAAACAGAGAAATAAAGTAATGATATGGAGCCTTGGGCTCGTTATCGCTTACCGGGGTCTGGTGCTGCACAAAGTGTCAGATAACATATGCGAAAAAGGATTATAGCATAAAAAACTGACAAGATGTGCGGGGCACATGAACTTTACTGGTGCACGGGGTCTGTGCCTGGCTTTGTACAAAGGATTACATGCAACAGCGGCAAGACTTGTACAAAAGGTGGTTGCAGGAAAAGCTTCCGGCAACCGCGCCTTACGGGTAAAACTTACGAAGATGTTCAATGTTCCAGGAGTTGCTCACCGGAATGCCATCTTCGGTCTCAAGGCGGACAGCGCCGGGCCTAGTGACTCGTTTCACCCGATAAGGGCCTTCCCACTTCGGCATCAACTTGTTGGAATTCTTGGCGGACTGAACACGCCGAAGAACAAGGTCGCCTTCCTCGAAGCTTCTGGCTTTAACTTTGCGGCTATGGTAGCGACGCAAAGCTTGCTAGTAGCGAGCGGCTCGCACAGCAGCCTGAAGACGGTCTTCCTCAAGGAGCAGCACGTTATCTTGTTGCAGCTGCTCTTGCTCGAGCTCATCATAAGCGAGCACTCGAGGTGACCCGTAAACGAGTTCCGTGGGGAGAACTGCCTCTGCTCCATAGACTAGAGCAAAGGGTGTCTGGCCAGTGGCTCGATTTGGCGTCGTCCTGATCGACCGAAGAACCACCGGCAGCTCCTCAATCCAGTTTCTTCCGCACTTGTGCAGCCTGTCGAAAGTTCTGGTCTTGAGCCCGCGCAGCACTTCAGCATTTGCCCGCTCTGCTTGACCGTTGCTTCTCGGGTGAGCAATAGAAGCGAAGCAGATCTTGGCGCCAAGATCTTGGACATACTGTATGAAGGTGCGGCTTGTAAATTGCGTGCCGTTGTCGGTGATGATCCTATTAGGGATCCCGAAACAGCAAACAATCGACCTGAAGAACTTGACTGATGACTGTGCTGTCACCTTCCTCACTGGTTCCACTTCCGGCCTCTTTGTGAACTTGTCGATTACAACGTACAAGAACTCAAAGCCCCCGACAGCTCAGGGGAAGGGGCCGAGGATGTCGAGCCCCCAGACCGAAAATGGCCAGGATAAAGGGATCATCTGGAGAGCTTGAGTTGGCTGGTGTATCTGCTTGGAATGGAACTGGCACGCTTCACACTTGGTTACTTGCGCAGTTGCATCCTGGAGGGCTGTCGGCCAGAAGAAGCCTTGTCGGAATGCTTTGCCGACAAGTGCTCTTGCGCCAATGTGGTGACCACATATGCCTCCATGTATCTCTGCCAACAGCTGTTGTCCATCTTCCCGGCGAATACACTTCAATTTCACACCGTTGAGTCTTATTCTGTACAGTGTGTTGTCGACAAACTTGTACATACTTGACTGTCGGGCTACTCTTTCCGCTTCTTCTTGCTCTTCGGGAAGCTCTCCTGTCCGAAGGAAACGGACAATCTGCCGCGCCCATGCTGGAGCTTGTGGCTCGACAACAAGGACTAAAGGCGTATCTGTTGCTGTGGGAACATCCGCTTCTACGGCAAGAACCTGCGGTTCGACCGGAGCGTGATATTCCCCGGCAAGCTTGCCGGAGCAAAACCTGTCGGGAGTGTTTGCTTCAACAGAACAAACCAATAGGTTCGCCGGAGCAGACTGCTCCTCAGCACTCTTGGCGTCGATCTTGGGGACCTTCTTGGCAGCGGCTTCGGGAAGCTCTGCCGGAAAGTAGTCACCAGAAACCAACTTCCTCTTCTTATTCTGTCCAGTTGATGGTGTCACGGATGGTTGAGTTAGCTTGAGCACAAAGATCCCTGGTTCCACAGGTAACTTTAGTGCAGCGCACTTTGACAGGCCATCAGCAATGTCGTTCTGAGCTCGTGGAACATGTTCCATTTGCAGGCCGTCAAAGTGTTCTTCTAGCTTTCTCACTTCATCAACATAAGCTTCCATCAATGGACTCTAGTAGTTCTTGTTCACTTGGCGGACGACAAGCTGCGAGTCACCCCTTACAATGAGTTTCTTGATCCCAAGGTCGGCTGCGATTCTGAGGCCGGCAAGCAAACCCTCATACTCTGCAATATTGTTCGTTGCTTGCTCCTTGGGAAAGTGCATCTGGACTACGTACTTGAGGTGCTCTCCGGTGGGTGCGATAAGCAGCACGCCAGCACCGGCGCCTTGCAGCGAGAAGGCACCATCAAAGTACATCAGCCACTCTTTGCTTGTCTCCTTGACGGGGATGCTCGTCTCTGGAATTTCTTCGTCTGGGGTTGGCGTCCAAATCTGCTATGAACTCTGCCAATGCCCTGCTTTGGATTGTTGCTGTGCTCTCAAACTTGAGGCCAAAGCTTGACAGTTCCAATGCCCACTCGACAATCCTGCCTGTTGCTTCTGGATTCTGCAGTATCCTCTTCAGCGGAAAGCGAGTGACAACTGTGATCTCGTGTGCCTGGAAGTAATGGCGCAGCTTTCTCGAGGCCATGAGGAGGCCAGAAAGCAATTTTTGCACACCAGAGTACCTCGACCTAGCCCCCTGGAGAAGGGAGCTGACAAAGTAAACTGGGCGCTGCACCATCTTCTTCTGCACCTCCTTGCACGTCTCGCCAGAGATGTCGGGGCCAGAGCTTGTCGGAGAAGCCCCCTGCTTGTCGCTGGATTCACTTGTCGCGGTCACTGGCTCATCATCCGCCTCCCTCTCTGCTACTAACGCAGCACTAACCACTTGATTGGTTGCTGCCAGATATAGGTGGATGTCTGGGATGTTGTGTTGTACACGGCTGAATCTCTGAATGTACTTGCGCAGTGGCTCTCCTTCCTTCTGGGCGAGCAGATGAAGATCGCTTTCTTGGCCATGTGGCTTGTGGCCGCCTGTAAAGGCGCCGACAAACTGATGGCACAGATCAGCCCAGGAGGATATGGAGTTGTCCGGCAAGTGCATGAGCCAGGATCTGACATTGGGCTTGAGTACCAGCAGGAAGTAGTTGGCAAGGATCTTGTCGTCCCGTCCCCCGGCAGCCTGCACCGCGATGGTGTAGATGCTGAGAAACTCCGACGGATGCGTCTTGCCGTCGTACTTCTCTGGTACGTCTGGTTTGAAATTCTTTGTGCTGGGCCACTGGACTTGCCGTAGCTCACGGGTGAATGCAGGACAACCTACCGCGTACGGCAGATCGCCTGGTTCCCCTGGCGCATGCATGTCAACAGAGGGCCCAGCGCGCTTGTCGGATTGACGTCGCGCTTCTCTTCAGCGCTCGATGCGGGTTCGAGCGTCTTCTTGTTGTCGTTCACGGAGAACTTGGCGCTGGTCGCGACGAGCTCGTGGGTCCGACGACGCGACGGAGCCGCTGTCGGGGTGGACCCGGTGAGTCGGCGATTTTGGCCTTCGTAGTGGAGAGTGCATGGAAGTCACACCTCCCCCGGTCTTGTTGCCTTCGGCTGTCCTGCCATGGCAGCGAGGTGCTTGGTTGCCGCGCAGTGTCGCCGTTGGCGAAGCCGATGAGGCTCTGGATAGTGGCCCTCGGACTCCTAACCAAGTTAGAAGGAGCAGTGTCCCGTCCAGGCGACCGCACCTCGCTGGGGCCAACATGCTGGCGTGCATGCTGGTCTTAAACGCCACGCGAACCACCAGCTTGATCTTGGGCTAGCGGACGTATGGTGCTGCGAATGCTATGAAGCTGCTGGTCCCGCCCTTCCTGAGATGGGCGCGGTGGGTGTATGGACGCCGAGGTCTGCGCGGCCTTGTCCTTGGACTTGGCAGCGCTGTGGGCACCCTTGTCGATGTCCATTCTTCCGCCGGCGTCCACTCCACCGTCCGCCTGCTCCGGAGGTGGTGGAAGCGACGCAGACAGAGCTGTTGCCCCCGAAGCCTTCTTCTTCGGTGGCATGTCGGTGAAGACGATGAAGATTTAGCTCGTGTGCACGCCGGATCGGGTTCGCACGATCTCGACGACCCCTACCTGGCGCGCCAGAGATGTCGGGGAGGCTGATTCCACCAACACCTATGGGGACAGGGCCCCTTTCGGTTCGGTGAGGGCGGAGGCCGCACAAAGAGAGGATCGAGGCGGTACACGCGAGCGGTTTTTACCCAGCTTCGGGCCGCACGGATGCGTAAAACCCTACTGCTGCTTGTTTGTGTATATTGAATCCTTCCTCAGGAGCGATGGACGCTGCCAGACTGAGCGTGGGAGTGTTCCTGGTGTTTCGAATGAGCCGAATCAGCCGACCCCCCCTTCTACGTTGCGCTTGGGCCTCCTTTTATACTTTCAAGGGGTCACCGACAGGTGGCAACATAGACAAGAAGGGTAAAAATGGAAAAGGATGCGGTAGGTGCAGCTACCGCTACTGTGGATACAGTGCACCCTACCTAACTCTGACGGCAGGGGACAAGGGCATTAAATGCCTGTGTGAGTTGCCTAAACAGTGCAAAAAGTGACCGTTAGGAGCGCCACCGTTTGCCACGATGGCCTTCTCTTCATCTCCGCTTGCCACCGCGCACCCCTAGCTGCACAGCCTCCTGCCACGTGTGCTTGGGAGAGTCCTAGAGCGACACGTTAGCAGGTGTGCTAGAGCGCGGGCACGAAGTGGGGGTTTCCCGCGGCAGGCTCCTTGCCGCGGTCGTCGTCTTGTCGCGCCCGGAAGCTTGTCGTTCGTCGGGCCTTGTCGGGACGCAGGGCGCGTCGCGGCAAGCTTTCTTGGCCTTGAGTGGCCTTCCCGGCAAGCTCCTCTTGCCGGGGTCTTGTCTCTTCCCGGCGAGATCCTCTTGCCGGGGCCTGGGTTGGCTTTCCCGGCAAGCTCCTCTTGCCGGGGCCTTGGTTTGAGTACTTTGTTCTTGAATGGTCTTCAAGGGAACCATGGAGGGTCTTGGCGGTCACCCGGCAAGCCTTGCCGCGGGGCGCTGCAACTGCCCGTGCACGAGTTCGGGATACTAGGGTACCCCTACTCTACTACACCGACAACGCCGCCGCACGAGCTCGTCACTGACAAGGTTTCGGTGGCCAATCGGTCCTGTTCATATGCCCGTTGGCTTTGTAAGAGACTGCAGAATGCGTAGGTGCTAGCCGTAGACCCTCCCGTGCATGGTGTCATCATTTTCATCGGCGCCCGAACTCCGGCCACTGCCACGAGCTCGCTTCCGGCGAACTCCGACCACCCTGTGCCCTTCCGTTGGTTCCCCTCGATGCGCGCTGGCATGGGCTACCTCGTGGTACCCTCGGCTCATCGATATGTCGCCTCTGGCGCAACTCTGACAGACGCCGCCGCGGTTTGAGGTCGCCGCTGGCCAAAACTCCGGCGTGCTGATGTGGTGTAATTAGTTTAGGCACTAACAACCCCCTGGTCACCGACAGTGGGCCCCAGGCCCTATTAGGTATAGTTAATATTAGTTTTAACCTTAATTAATCCCTGAGACACTGACATGCGGGACCCACATGTCAGGTTTGACCTGGACCGCGCTTCTTGACTTGATTACGTCACAATGATGTCATGCTGATGCTGTAAATGAATTTCTGGATTAAAACAAATTCAGAAAATTCCAGAAAATAGTTAAAAATTACAAAGAATGTGTTTATGACATTGTCATGCATGTTTGAACAACTTACAACCAGTATTTATGACAATTTCAATAAATGGCATTTTAAATGTCCCATGTGGAGTTTGAATTCGAACATAGTGTTCAAACCAACTCCATTTAAAGCGTTGCTAGTTGCATGAGCTCAAATCACAGCATATTGCCATGCCACATTCATGCATCATATTGTTGCATTGCATTGATTATGTTTCTTCTCTATTGCCGGTATTAGTTCCCTCTCAGTAGACGACATTCCGACGATGAGTTCATTGACACCGATGAAGAGCTATACTATATTCGAAAGTGCCAAGCAAGCAAAACCCCCATGTTCATTCTGATACAATCCCACTCTCTCACTTCTGCTCTCTTTTACTACATTAGGACAACAACAATTCAACGGTTACATGCTGCGGTAGTTGAACCCCTTTCCTCTGCATGACCTGTCATTGCCACAGTAAATAGATGAAACCCACTAGCATGAGTAGGAGTTGTTTGAGCCCTGATGTGCCTACTCATTCATGCTTGTTGTCATGCCTGCTACTGCTTAGAGTTGAGTATGGTCTGATTCATCGAGGATGAATTGGAATGTGGTGAACATGTCCTACTATTGGCAACTAAGTGTGTGAACACTATTTGGTAAAGGTAGCGGTGAGAGGCCATGTAGGAGTACATGGTGGGTTGTCTCATTGAAACAGTCCTCGGGAACTGAGTTATGTGTTTGTGATCCATGAACAGTTACTACCACACATTGGGCTCCGGGCACTGCAAGCTATCTTGACTTATTAATCAACCTGATCTCTATCCGGGAGTTGCAACTAGTTTCTGGTGTTTGTAGGTAGTGTTAATAGTCTACCAAGTGGCACCCGGTACAGGTGGGCTTGGGACAGACTAGGCACCGTGGACGGGTATACAAGCATCGCCCGTTTGGTGGGCTTGGAACCCTGTACACATCGTTTGGGCCCATGAGCGACACCCCGGCCGGATCTCCTTGCGGATGGAAACCGAATAGGCGATAAACCAGGACTAGAGACTTGTGTGGTTAGTCAGGTTGTGGCCGACTCCCTCGCCAGGCTTCCGCTTGAAGGTTGCCGAGATACACAACGTGTAGATGGTGGTAAGTCGCGAGAGCGTGTGTGAAGAAGTACACCCCTGTAGGGTTACAAATCATCTATTCGAATAGTCGTGCCCGCGGTAAAGGACTTCTAGGTTGCCTGTACAGTTCATAGACAAGTGAAAGTGGATACTCTAAAATGCGCAAGATAAGCGTGAGTGCTATGGATGGCGTTCTCGTAGGGAGACGGGAGCGGATCCATAGTGGTGTATTGATTGGTGAATATGTGGACTCGTGTGCGCCACCTCAAAAGAGTTACCAGCAGTTGTAGTTCAGGATAGCCACCGAGTCAAAGTTGGCCTGCTGCAGTTAAACCCCACCATCCCTTTGTTGATACTGATGCATATGTAGCTAGATCTGATGTAAGTCTTGCTGGGTACATTTGTACTCACGTTTTCTTAATTTATGTTTTTGCAGACAGACTTCAGTCTTGCTAGTAGTTCCGCGTGGACTTCGACGTTTAGCTTGTTACCTTAGCTACGATCTTGTACCCTTGGGAGGGTCTTGTAGATAGTCAGGCTTCTCAGCCTTTTTCATTTATAGTTGTCTATACTTAGACATGTTTATGCTTCTGCTTGTTGCTTGTATGCTCTGTATGTTGGGTCATGAGACCCATGTTTGTAATACTTGGCTCCTCTAAGCCTAATGAATAAATACTTTGAGTTGTAGAGTTTTGTTGTGATGCCATGTTCTACTTGCACATATCGAGCATATTGTGTGTATGATTTGGAATGCTTGGTATGTGTGGGATCCGACAACCTAGTTGTTTATCCTTGGTAGCCTCTCTTACCGAGAAATGTCTCCTAGTGCTTCCACTGAGACATGGTAGCTTGCTACTGCTCCTGAACACTTAGGCTGGCCGGCATGTGTCCTTCGTTCCTGTGTCTGTCCCTTCGGGAAAATGCCACGCGGTGTCTACGTAGTCCTGTTAGCCCAGCTGCTACAGCCCGAAATCACTCACTGATGACCGACTCGTTCGTTGCTGGGTCATGTATGACTGTCCCTGTAAGTTAGTGCCACTTTGGGTTTATGACTAGTCATGTCGACCCAGGTTCTTTTTCATATGGATGCTAGAAACACTATCGTATACGTGAGCCAAAAGTCGCATACGGTCCCGGGCCAGGTAAGGTGGCACCCGTGGGAATACCGTGTGTGAGGCCCAAAGTGATTTGATGTGTTACATGCTAGATCGGTGTGACTTAGGATCAGGGTCCTGACAGGAGATGAGAGGCAAGGAAAGGAGAAGAGACTATTCATGCACCCCCACTATTCATCTAAACTTGTCAAGTTACTTTAGAAGTACTACTCCACCAGATCAAGCACTACTCCATGTTCCTACAACTAGTACAAGTACTCCAAGCAAAACCACTCCTAACATTAACGTTTACAAAAATCACTCCTAAAGTTTTAGCTAAGCACATCCACTACCATTAGATATGCACTAATTTTATTTCTAGAATGACACATGAACGGGGAAAACAAATGCTATTCACTTGGAGAAAAATAGTGAATGTACTCCTATAGTACTAAATTTACTGTAAATTTAGTAAAGTTTATGTATTTACTGTAAGTTTATTGAAGTTTGCGAATTTACACGGCGGGGTCCGTGGATTACGCGCTTCGGCATACTATACTAAGCCAGATCACCTTCAAACACTTGGGGTAGTTTACATGCGGCTGAAATGTCGACGCAAGGCACATTTTCTTCAAGGTCTGCTGGCAATTAGATTTTAGGACCAGCATCATGGAACAAACTTTTTTTAGGACAATTATATAAAACACGTTATTTATTTAAAAAATGGGCTGTTATTTATTTGAAATAAATGGTTTGTTAACTGGCTCAGCACAAGCATTTGCTCTGTACACGTTATTTATTGCGTATTATTCCTTTTAGTATAGCATTTTGCTCTACAACTTGTAAACTTGCTCAACTATACTCCTAAATGAAATCCTACTTTGATCAAGCACTCTAAATGCTCTTATAAGGAGTACTTTCAGACTTCCAGTACAGTACTCTAACTGCTCATAACAAAAATCCTAATCTGAGCAAGCACTCTAACTACTGCAAGTACTCTACTCCTACTAATATTAATCTAACAGCTAAAGCATAACCACTATAGCAGGATAAACAAAAGAACATGGAGTACAAACAGTAGCCACTACAAAAAAGACACATCCGTGACATTTTGGGTCGAATGAATTTTTTTTCCGTCATGCTTATGACACTTCTATGACGATAATTGTGACAAAACCTGGTATCATCATAGATGTGGTGGGCTCCTACTTCTATGACAAAAAATCATGACAGAAAATGGGCTTTTCGTCCTGGGCGGGCTGGAGACGTAGCTGAATGATATTCTTTGGGCCGTCCATGATGGAAAAAACCATGGTAAGCAAGGACGAGGAAAATATCGGGGAGTTCCCAGCTACGGTGGGTGGTCGGGGCCGAGTGATGCATGGAGGTTTGTGCTTTTCTCTCATACATGGATGCGCGTGTGTGCGAGGCGTTGCGCTCTATCTAAACCCAAGCGAGGCATTGGGCTCCAACTAAACTCGAGTGATTGTACTAGGTACGGTACTGAACCCCGATCGATCCCTTGCTATTAACTGAATCCGAGTGATTCCTTCGCTATAGCTGCTAATTGAAGCCGATCAAACCTGCTGCCTCCTTCCCTTGCTAAAGAGTGGGCATTGTTGGGGGGGTTGGATGAATAGTTCCTAGTGGGGGATTAGATGAACAGCACCCCATGGTAATAGAGGCCGTTGCCACTGGATGAACAGGACGACCCCGTGGAGGGCTGGTTGAACAGTAGCTGATGGAGGGTTGGATGAATAGTAGCCTGTGGAGGGGTGGTTGAATATGACCCTGTGGAGAGGGCTGGTTGAACAGTAGCCCGTGGAGGAGCGGTGGAGGCTGGATGAACAGGAGCCCGTGGATGAACAGTGGCTGGTGGAGGCAGGAGGGGACACGCGGTGGATGAACAGTCGCAGATGGAGGCTAGAGAAGGTAGACGGTGGATGAACAGTAGCCCATGTAGGCAGTCGACAGTCGAGATGAACAGTATCCCGTGGAGTCCTGTTTTGCGGTATGCCACAACCCTCCCGATGAACAGGACCCCCGTTTCAACCGTAGCGCTCCAATACAAGTCTGTTTCCCCCTATTTGCGGTACGCCACAGCCCTCCCGATCAACATGACCCTATTTCGACCGTAGGAGGTCCAAGAGAAGTCTGTTTCCTCCGTTTTGCGGTACGCCAGACCCCTCCCGATGAACAGGATCCCGTTTCAACCGTGGCCAGTTGAACACAAGGCCATTTCCTCCGTTCTGCGGTACGCCAGGCCTCGTTTCGATCGGTTGTCCCGTCCATGCCGGTAGGCTCCCGATGAACACGACGACGCAGTTTCTCCGTTCCAACCTGGCCATGACACAAGCCCTGGCCGTACTTATGCACGAGTAGGCGTTCGAGACCCCGCCCGTATGTACGTACGTGGCCATATTTTTTGGCGTGTGGCTGTATGTATGTGTACACGGTTTAGACGGGATATCATGAACTGCTATGTTGGGGGCTCTACTATGACATGTGTCGGTACTTACTCGGTCATGGTTCATTGTTGCAGAGCGACCGATCGACCAGTATGTACATACACGTTCGCGATAAGACCGACAACGGTACTTACGGTTCGACCGGGTGGGTCCCAGCTGTCATGGAGGATAAGGACGCACTTCCTTGTGTGCGAACATATAGCTGCTGGGTCCCAGCGGTCAGGGGGGAATCTTTTTTTTTGCCGGTAATAAGGACGCACTTCCTTGCGTGCGAAGATGTAGTTGGTGGGTCCCAGTAGTCAGGGGGAGAAAACATTATTTTTCAGGGTAAAAGGATGCAGTTGCATGCATGCGTCCATGGGTGTGGTGCGTCCCCACTGTCAGCGTCTCACGTACAGTCATCTTCCGATTACTCTTGTTTGTTGACCATGTTGACCACACCATGCCGAGAGAACCAATGCCGATGGACAACGGCGAGGCCCCAGACTGCAATGACCCGGAGATGGGGAAGACGCAGCAATGGAGTCGCAGATGGAGAGGAGTGGGAAACTTGACTGGTTTGGGTGCGCGGCAGCACTGTTGTGGTGCCGCCCACGGGAGAGAGGAGCAAGAACAGAGGTTAAAGAAGGAGCACGGCTATTGGATTAACATCCAATGGTCCAACTGCTAGAATTATTTGTTGATTAAGTTGACAAAGCCCTACGTACACATCCTCTTAGCAGGCCCACAAGTTAGCCACCAAATCTGACGGATCCCAGTTGTCAACGGGAGGAATAGTTTTTTTCATAACAAAAAGGAACTTCCTTCCATGCGAAGATACACCCGGTGGGTCCCAGCTATCAGGGTGGAAACATTTTTTCCGCGAAATATAGAGGCCCTTCCGGTAGGTCTGAGGAGTCAGGTGGAGGAATCATTATTTTGCGCGTAATAAGGAGGCCCTTGCTTGCGTGCGGCCATGGACCCAGCTGTCATCCTCTCCACTTACAGTCCTCTTCTGATGGATGTCGTTCGTTGACTGCAATGACGACGCCATACTGCCCATGAGCACCAAGGTGGTCGACAACGACGCGACCTAGGAACGGAACGACCCGGAGCCAGGGAATACGCATCAGTGGATGCCCATGCAGAGGGGAGTATGAGTGTTGAGTGCTTCGGTTGCAGTTTGAGGCTGCCGTCCCTGGAGAATAACAGGGGTGTGGGTGGGTAGAGAGAAGGCCTGGCTAGTAGTAGTACGGTCGGGCGGTGAGGCCTGCGCGCCAGCACAGCCGGCCACGGGAGGCTGGAGCAGGCGGTACGTCGGGTGCAGGTTTGGGCGGCTGGAGCAACAAGACCAGAGGTTGAAGATGCAGCAAGGCTATTTGATTAACATCAAATGGTCAGTGCTGCTAGAACCATTTATTGACTAAGTTGACAAAGCCCTGTGTACGTGTTAACTTAGTTGGCCCACAAGTCAGGCTACAAATCTGGTGGGTCCCAGCTAGTAGGGGGAATCATTTTTTTTGGCATAATAAGGTGGCACTTCCTTGCAAACGAAGATGTTTTCTGGGTTTTTTATTTCTTCTTTTTCGAGTAAGAATAAAAAGAAAACAATTTAGGATCTACAATACAATCTATATTTTCAAGAAAGGATCATAATAAAGGTGGTGGGCCCTAGCTGCCATGGAGAGGAAACTTTTTATTTCTGCGTAATAAAGGAAGCACTTCCTTGCGTGCGAAGATGTAGTAGGTGGGTAAAACCTGTCACGGGGAGAAATTATTTTTTTCGCATAATACGGGGGCAATTTCTGTGTGCGGCCATGGGCCATGTGCGTCCCTACTGTCAGCCA